>NW_027331922.1:4743013-4853085 GCF_048418815.1 Hemitrygon akajei
ACCTTCCACCCCGTCCCGTCCGGTTTCCCTATCTCCATCACTCCTACTTTCCCTTCCCTCCCACCTCACTCCCAACACTCCCCCTTCTCTCGTTTCTTTACCCACTCAGACCACGGCCACACAGTTCCCACTCTGACTGCCGACCCCAAATCTCCTCATTTCCTCCCTCCAACCATTTCTCCCCTCTCTCATTATTCTTATCTCAGTCGACCACCCTCTCGCACATCCTCAACCCACCCACACTTGCTGCATCCCCACCCCCTGCTCTCGGTTCCTCTCTTTGTCGGCTGTTCATCTGCTGCTCGTTGGTGTCGATCTGACTCACTGTCAAAACGGGCTTCCACTGACAACGGTCACTTCCCCTTCCGAGCTCAGAGAGGCAGAGAATCCTCGACAGGATGGACGCCAGAGAGACTTACATGAATGTGATATTCGCAAACCCGTACCCACGGTCTCCTTCTCGAGGTGAGTGGGGCAGAGGGACGGAGGGAGGGAGTTTAAATCTATGTTTGTCCACAAGGGCGTGTGATGGAAGAGTGGGGAAGGAGCTTCCCTCTACGTCTGGCCGTCTGAGGGGGGAGGGGAGCTGCTATGATGCAACAATGCAGGGGCAGATTTTCTCTGTGTCGGAACCCGGGAGTGTGTGATGTGACGGTGTGGAGGGAGATTCACTCTGTGTCTGACCCCGGGAGTGTGTGATGGGACGGTGTGGAGGAGATTCACTCTGTGTTGACCCCGGGAGTGTATGATGGGACGGTGTGGAGGGAGATTCACTCTGTGTCTGACCCCGGGAGTGTGTGATGGGACCGTGTGGAGGGAGATTCACTCTGTGTCTGCCCCGGGAGTGTGTGATGGGACGGTGTGGATGGAGATTCAGTCTGTGTCTGACCCCGGGAGTGTGTGATTGGACGGTGTGGAGGGAGATTCACTCTGTGTCTGACCCCGTGAGTGTGTGATGGGACGGTGTGGAGGGAGTTTCACTCTGTGTCTGACACCGGGGAGAGTGTGATGGGACGGTGTGGAGGGATATTCACTCTGTGTCTGTCCCCGGGAGTGTGTGATGGGACGGTGTGGAGGGAGATTCACTCTGTGTCTGTCCCCGGGAGTGTGTGATGGGACCGGTGTGGAGGGAGATTCACTCTGTGTCTGACCCCGTGAGTGTGTGATGGGACGGTGTGGAGGGAGTTTCACTCTGTGTCTGACACCGGGAGAGTGTGATGGGACGGTGTGGAGGGATATTCACTCTGTGTCTGTCCCCGGGAGTGTGTGATGGGGACGGTGTGGAGGGAGATTCACTCTGTGGTCTGTCCCCGGGAGTGTGTGATGGGACGGTGTGGAGGGAGATTCCTCTGTGTCTGACCCCGGGAGTGTGGGATGGAACGGTGTGGAGGGAGAGTCGAACTGTGTCTGACCCCGGGAGTGTGTGATGGGACGGTGTGGAGGGAGATTCACTCTGTGTCTGACCCCGGGAGTGTGTGATGGGACGGTGTGGAGGGAGATTCACTCTGTGTCTGGCCCCGGGAGTGGTGATGTGACGCTGTTGAGCAGATTCACTCTGTGTCTGACCCCGGGAGTTTTGTGATGGGACGGTGTGGAGGGGGATCCACTCTGTGTCTGACCCCGGGAATGTTTGATGGGTCAGTGTGGATGGGGTTTCTGGCCTAGGACTGTGCGACGGGACGCTGTAGAGGGAAGATCACTGTGTCTGACCTCGGCAGTCAGACCCTGTCTATGGCCCTGGCGCGGTGTGGAGGGAAATTCACTGTGTGTGTGATACTGGGAGTGTGTGTTTTGGACGGTTTTTGCGGGGACCCTGAGGCAGCATCTGATACTCACTGTTTTTTCCCAGCTGAAGCTAGTGTATCGTACGTGGGAATTTAACTTCAAAACCTTCCCTGAGCACTTTATCTCGCTTTCTCTTTCACCCCACGCTATCTTTCTCTTTCCCTGTTCCCTCGCTAACGACTCGTTGCCCCTTTCTCATCGACTCTCCCCTCCATCGTCCTCTGTCCGCTTTGTTCTCATCTCACCCTCTCATTTCACCTTTCTCCTCATCACTGCCGCTTCTCCCTCTCTCTCTCTTTGAACCTTTCTCCTACCTCCCCTGTCACTGACGCTATCTGTTCCATTTTGCATCTGCTTCGTTCCCCCTGTCTCCTCTCCCTCTCCCAGATTCCCCCTCTCTTCCCTCCCACTCGCTGTCCCTCCCTCTCCACTCTCACTCGCTCGTTCTCCCCTACTCACCTCTCAACCTCCCTATCCCGATCCCCCCACTCTTCCCTCTCTTTTTGCCCACTTTCAACAATCCTCTCCCTCTGTCACATTCCCTACTCCCCTATTCCTGCTTTCCCCCGCCCCTTTACAGCACTTTCCCTCTCTATCGCTTCCTGGTTCTCTCCACACTCTCTCTCCCAATCGATCACGCATGTGTCAACCAGTCCATCAATCCTTTTACCCTCGCTCCCCTTCTGTCTACCCTTACCCCTCTTGCTGCCTCTCACCCACTCACCCCCCGTGTTACCTCTTCTTTCCGTAATCTCTCTTCCACTCTCTCCCTGTCCCCCCATCTCACTTCATACTGTCTCACATTCTCTCGCTTTATCTCCTAGACTGAACTCCGCCTACTCGGAGCTGAACATTTGGAAAGTCGAGCTCCCCATTTGTGTCTACCTGCATCGTTGACATTCCCTTTCCCTCTCTCTCTCCTTCCTATCCCTCGCTCCGCTCCCTCATTCCTTCTCTCTCCCTCTCTTCCACGCATTCACATGCCCCCTCTCTTCTCCCTCTCCAATCATCTCCGCCCTCTATTCTGTAACCCTCTACCCTGTCCAATCCCGGTTCAACCATCTCCATCACTCTTACTTTCCCTCCTATTCCACCTCACTCCCAACGCTCCCTCTTCTCTCATTCTTTACCCATTCAGTCTACGGTCCACACATTTCCCACTCTTACTACCGACCCCCAATCTCCTCACTCTCTCCCTCCACCATTTCTCCCCTCTCTCACTATTCTTATCTCATTCGATCACCCTCTCGCACACCCTCATACCCTCCCCACCCAGACTTGCTGCATCCCCACCCTCTGATCCCGCTTCCTCTCTTTACCATCTGTTCACCTGCTGCTTGTTGGTGTCGATCTGACTCTCCTGTCAAAACGGGCTTCCTCTGACAACGGTCACTTCCCCCTTTTGAGCTCAGAGACGCAGAGAATCCTCGACAGGATGGACGGCAGAGAGCTTACATGAAGTTCACTGTGTCTGACCACGGCAGTCAGTCCCTGTGTATGACCCTGGCGCGGTGTGGAGGGAACTTCACTGTGTGTGTGATACCGGGAGTGTGCAAGGGGACGGTGATGAGGGAGTCTCAGGTAGTCTCTGATACTCACTGTTTTTCTTCCATCTGAACCTAATGTATCGTACGTGGAAAATAAAGTATACCCCTCTCTGAGCCCCTTCTCCCGATCTCTCTCTCAACCAAACGATCCTCCCCTTTCCCTCTTACTCCTCTACCTCTCTATTAAACCTTCTCAACCACTCTCCCCTCCCTCGTCCTCGGTCTGATTTGCGCCTCATATCACCCACCTCGTTTCCTCTCTCTCCATGTTCTCCCCATCACAGCCCCTTCCCTCTCTGTCCCTCCTTCAACCTCTCTCCTACCTCCCCCACTCCGCCACTGACGCTTTCTGTTCCATTCTCTCTGTCTCTCTCTCTTTTCCCCTGTCTCCCCTCCCTCTCACACTTTCCCTCTCTCTTTACCCGTCTCTTTCCTGCCTCTGTCTCCACTCTCGTTCTCTCCTTTGCACTCTTCCCCTCTCTATCGCTCCCTTGGTCTCTTCCTCCCTCACTCTGCCACTCCATCACGCATATTTCACCCACCGCAGCAATCACGTTTACCCTCTCTCCACTTCTGTTAGTCTTCTGTCCGTATTCCCTTTTTCCCTCTCCCGCCACCTCCCCAGTCTCTAACACTCTCTCTCACATTCTCTCGCTTTGTCTTCCAGACGGTCTGACCTGCACCTACTCAGAGCTGATGATTGGGAAAGGCGAACCCCCAGCGATCATGATGTGGAATCGCCCGTTGCCTCGGGACCCGGCGAGCGGCCAATCACTGCACAGACAGGTCAGTGATCTCGACAATGACGTCATTGTGGATAAGTGGCGTGTCATGGGCCCAAGTACCCAAGTTTGCAATGCATCCGCCTCGACCGCTTCTCTGTCAGCTCGTTTCATAGACTGACCACCATCTCGGTACAAAAGGTGGGCGATCGGCTCTCCAATTAAATCTCTTCCCCATCTCACCTCAGGCCTGTGCGCTTCGGGTCCACGATTCCCCAAGTCTCTGGAAAATAGCTGTGCGTATTCACTCTGTCTGTGCCCCTCGTGGCTTCAAGAAACCCCTGAAAGGTCACCCCTGTCCTACAAGGTATATACAACCTCGCTTCGTAACTCAGTCTCTGGAGGCACCACAAATCTTCCTCTGCACTCTCTCCTGTTCGATTGCATCTTTCCGAGAGCAGGGCGATGAAAGCTGAATAACGTACCCCGTGTGCGGCCTTACCGACGTCCTGTACAACATCTTCCCCTGCACTCTCTCCTGTTCGATTGCAAGGATGTTGCCAGGACTTGAGAAACAGACTTACAGAGAAAGGTTGAAAAGGTTAGGACTTTATTCACTGGAGCGTAGAAGAATGAGGGAGATTTGATAGAGGAATATCAAATTATGATGGATATAGATAGAGAGAATGCAAGCAGGCTTTTTCCACTGAGGGTAGGGGAGAAAAAAAAACAAGAGAAGATGAGTTAACGGTAAAGGGGGAAACGGTTAAAGGGAACATCGTGCGGGCTCCTTCATACAGAGTGGTGGGAGTGTGGAATGAGCTGCCAGATGAAGTGGCAAATGCGGGCTCACTTTTAACATTTGAGAAAAAACTTGGACAGGTACATGGATGAGAGGTGTATGGAGGGTTATGGTCCAGGTGCAGGTCAGTGGGACTAGGCAGAAAAATGTCTCGGCACAGCCATGAAGGGCCGAAAAGCCTGTTTCTGTTCTGTAATGTTCTATGGTTCTCTGGTTCTGGTCCCGGCTTTTCTGGTCTTATGGTCTAATGATTTTCCAGAAAGGTATACCATCTGGAACCTAACAACTACCATCCCGACCTGATCCGTCCACCGCAATTAAAATTAGTCAGACAGATCTCTTTGCTTTCCACATGTTCCTCCAGAATAGACAGCCATCTGGGTCTTGCTAATCGCCGTGTTATAGTCTATATACGCTCCATCTAACCTCCGTGCCTAATTTGACTTACCTGGTCAAATTATCCAGGCAAGTCACCCTGGGTCTCACACCACCTAGAATTCTCCTGCCTCTTCCATTATCCACCCGCTCTATCTTCTCCTCTCCATCCCTCTATCAGTGCTCAGTGTTCCTTCTCTGCCTCTCCCAACCCTCTCTTCCATCTTCTGGAGTTATCTGCCTTCAGGGAACTTGTGAATGGATGCATTAAAGTCAGTGTGCGGTATGCCCACCAATCCGAGCAAATCAGTCAGTCAAATCCCCCTGGTCCCCACACCATTATACAGACCGGCCTACAAAGTGGAAGCGAGAAATGCCTGATTGAGTTCCCACACACATCAGGTCTACTTCCCTGTTCTAATGAACCGTCCTGGTTCCTCACTCATAATACAGAGATACTGTTCCGCCCGTGACCACAAAAAAGCTGCAGGGCTCTGTGGACACAGCTACTCACAGCTCCGAAACCAGCCTCCCCTCCATGGACTCTGACTGCACTCCCTGCTGCCTCGGGAAAGCAGCCAGCTTCATCAAAAATCTACCTTCACCCACCCCCACCCATCCCTCTTCTGCACCAACCCCATGGGCAGGGAGTTACGAAAGCATGTATCACCAGGACACAGAACAGAGAAATCTATAGCACATTACAGTCCCTTCGGCCCACAATGTTGTGCCGACCATCTAACCGAATACAGAGACGGCCTAGAAATTCCCGAGTCGCCATCTCGTCATATATCCAATGTGTGAGAAAAGAGGGTTTCATACCATAATAGAACGAGGAGCAAAATAGTACAAACATAATCCTCTGTCTTTTCCCTCTCTGTCTGCATTTCTCTCTCGCTCCCTCTGTCCCTCTGTCTCCTCCCACCACTCTACCCCTCTCTCCTTCGCTCTTTCGCTATCGCTTTCACACTTCTCACTCCCCCTTCACTCTATCCTCTCTCCCTCTTCTCTATCCGTCTCTCCCTCTCCTAATTATTTCCCTTTTCCCTCTTCCCATTCTCTCCATTCCCGCCCATCGCCCCTATCTCCCACCCTCTTTCCCTCTCCATCCACTCATTCCACCCTTTCTCTCCTGCTCGATTTCCCCGTGTTTCTCCTCTGACTTAACTCTCTCGCTGACCTCCTCTCCCTGCCTCTCAGCCCTGTCTGTCAGCCTCACTTAACACTCTCTCGTTACTCTCTTTTCCTCTCACTCTGTTCAAACTTTTTGTTCGCACTCACCGCATTCTCTAACGATCTCTCCTCCTCCATTTCTCTCTCTGTCTCTCTCATTCTCTCGTAGACTGTCTGAACGCCACCTATTCAGTGGTGATACTTCCGAAAGAGGAACCTCTCATCGATGAGAATGAAGATCCTCCCATTGCCTCGGGACCCGCCGAAATAACAGAGTCTGCACAAGCAGGTCAGAGTTCACAATATTGACGTCATTCTGAATATGTCACGTGCCCGATGCCCACGTATTCAAGTCCTAAAGCATCTGCATCGATCACTTCCTCTGGCAGCTCGTTCCAGCTTGTGTTAAAAAAAAAGTCGTCACTCGGTTACCCAGTTGAAACTCTTTCTGCTATCATCTTAGACCTGTGCGCTTCGGTTCTCGATTCTCGAAGCTTAGAAAAAATTACTCTGCACATTCATCTGTTCTGTTCTCCACGTGGTTTTATACACCACTGTAAGTTCACCCCTGCGATGTAAGGTATATTGTCCCGACCTGCCCAGCCTCTCTCTCAGTCGCTCGGGCCCCGGGAAACCGCACTCCAAGTGCAGCCTCACCGACGGCTTGTGCAATTGTAGTGTGACCTCTTGCCTCCCCTTCTCAGTAGCCAACCACGAGGGCCGACGCGTTAGACACGTTTTTCGCCGCCCTGTCTACGTGTGACTTAACTTTCAGGAAATTGTGTACCGTACCCCTAGACCACTATGTTGTGTAACATTTCACGGCGTTGCACCCATTCTCTGTGAAAATCCGACGCTTTTTTTTTCTCTTCTTGAACTACAACAGCTTGCCCTTGTCCGAATTAAATAGCATTTGCCACTGCTCAGCCCACTTCCCCAGCTGACCGATATCCCCCTGAAATGTCTACACTTTTAACAACGCCACCAACGTTAGAGTCGTCTGCAAGCTCACCAGCAGCATCTTGTATAATTTGCTACAAATGGTCGATATAGTTGACGAAGGTCACACCCTCGAACTGCTGGTGAACGCCGCTAGTGACGGGCATCCAGCCTGAGAAGTCTTCTGAAACCCTAAAGCTTTGCCCCACAGCAAAGGCAATTGTATATCCAGATACACAGCCCTCGCTGCGTCGGCACGCCATCTTCTAGAGCGGTTTAAAATCTCAGACCTAGTTAATAAATGGAATTACATAGATGGTACAGCACATACAGGCACTTCGGCCCACAATGTTTTGCCGACCCTCAACCCTGCCTCCCATATAACCCCCCACCTTAAATTCCTCCATATACCTGTCTAGTAGTCTCTTAAACTTCTCTACTGTATCTGCCTCCACCACTGACTCAGGCAGTTCATTCTGCGCACAAACCACTCTCTGAGTGAAGAACCTTCTTCTAATATCCCCCTTGAACTTCCCTCTTCCCCTTGACTTAAAGTCATGTTATCTTGTACTGAGCAGTTGTGCCCTGGGGAAGAGGCGCTGGCTGTCCACTCTATCGATTCGACTCAATATCTTGTAAACCTCTGTCATGTCTCCTCTCATCCTCCTCCTCTCCAAAGAGTAAAGCCCTAGCTCTCTTAATCTCTGATCATAATCCATACTCTGTAAACCAAGCTGTTTACCGGTAAATCTCCTCTGTACCCTTTCCAGTGCTTCCACATCCTTCCTATAGTGAGACGACCAGAAATGGACACACAGTACTCCATGTGTGGCCTAACCAGTGTTTTATAGAACTGCATCATTACATCGCGTCTCTTAAAATCTATCCGTCGACCTATGAAAGCAAACACCCCATACGCTTTCTTAACCAGCCTATCTACCTGCGAGGCAACTTTCAGGGATCTGTGGACATATACCCCCGGTTCTCTCAGCTCCTCCACTCTACTAAGTATCCTGCCATTTACTTTGTACTCTGTCTTGGAGTTAGTCCTTCTAAAGTGTACCACCTCACACTCCTCCGGGCTGAACTCCATCTGGCACTTCTCAACCCACTACTGCATCCTATTAATGTCTCTCTGCCATCTTCTACAATCTTCCACGATATCCACAACACCACCAACCATTGAGTCGTCTGCAAACTTGCCAACCATCCAATCTCCCTATCGTCCTCCTCCCTCCTGTTCTATCTGCTCCATTATTTCTCCGTCGCTCTCTATCTCCCTGTCTTCCATCATTCAGAGCGATCTGCAATCTGGGATCTTGTGAACTGACTTATTAAATTCAACGTTCATTACCAATCCGCACAAATCAGTCTGACAAATCTCCCTGTGACCCACACCATTCTACAGAGCAGCCTATAAAGTGGAAACATTAACCTGCCTGACTGAGTTCCCGGCAGATCACGTCTGTCACCCTGCTAAGATGAACCTCCCTGCTTCCTCAATCAAAATACAGAAACTACTTTACCCGCGACCGCAAGAAACTGCAGAGCACTGTGTACACAGCTTAGCACATCTCTGAAACCAGCCTTCCCTCCATGGGTCCTGTCTACACCTCATGCTGACCCGGTAAAGCTGTTAACAAAGTGATGAGCTTAGAGCGTGGATGAGTACATGGAGATATGACGTGGTGATCATTACAGAGGCTTGTATGGCTCAGGGAGAGGAACGGTTCCTTTAAGTGCCGGGTTTTAGATGTTTCAGGAAGGACAGGGAGGCAAAAGAGGTGGGTGTGGCAGAGTTGATCGAAGATAGCTTCACAGCTGCAGAGAAGGTGGACGCCATGGACGGATTGTCTACGGAATCTCAGTGGTTGGAGGTTAGGAACAGGAAGGGGTCAATAACTTTACTGTTTTTTTTTATAGTCCGCTCAATAGTAACAGGAATATCAAGGAGCAGATACGGAAACAGATCCTGGAAAGGTGTAATTATAACAGAGTTGTCGTGATGGGAGATTATAATTTCCCAAATATAGATAGGCATCTTCCTAGAGCAAGGGGTTTTGATGTGGTCGAGTTTGTTAGGTGTGTTCAGGAAGGTTTATTGACACAATATGTAGATAAGTCTGAAGGAGGAGAGTCGGTACTTGATTTGGCATTGGGAAATTAACCAGCTCAGGTGTTAGATCTCTCAGACGAAGCGCATTTTGGAAAAAATGAGCATATTTCTATCTCCTTTACATTAGCATTGGAGAGAGAGAGGAACGGATGGAAAAGCTTTTAATTGGAGTAAGGAGAATTATGAGCCAAGCAGGCAGGAAATTGGAAGCTTAGTTGGAAACAGATGTCCTCAGGGAAAAGTACCCGAGAAATGTGGGAAATATTGAGGGGATATTTGTGTAGTGTTCCGTATAGGTACGTTCCAATGAGACAGTGAAGTTACGGTAGGGTGCAGGAACCGTGGTGTTGAAAAGTTGTAATAAATCTAGTGAAGAAGAAAAAAAAAACTTACAGAAGTTTCGGAGAGCTAGGTAATGTTAGAGATCTAGAAGATTGTAAGGCTAATAGGAAGGATCTGCAAAAATAACTCTCTTCTCCTAAACTCTATCCCATGATTCATAAAGGCCAATACACCGTACGCCTTCTTAACCACAGAGTCAACCTGCGCAGCTGCTTTGAGCGTCGTTAGGCCTCGATCCCCAAGATCTCACTGATCCTCCAAACTGCCAGGAATCTTGCCATAAATACTATATTCTACCATCATATTTGACCTACCAAAATGAACAACTTCTCACTTATCTGGGTTGAACTCCATCTGCCACTTCTCAGCCCAGTTATGCATCACACCAATGCCCCGCTGTAACCTCTGACAGCCCTCAACACTATCCACAACACCTCCAACCTTTGTGTCAATAGAAAAATTACCAAGCCATTCCTCCACTTCCTCATCCAGGTCATTTATATAAAAAAATAAATCACGAAGAGTAAGGGACCTAGGAGAGATCTCTGAGGCTCTCCACTGGTGGCCAACTGCCACCCAGAATATGACACGTCTACAACCACTCTTTGCCTTCTGCGGGAAAGCCAGTTCTGGATCCACAAAGTAATGCCACTTTGCATCAGTTGCCTCCTTACTTTCTCAATAAGCCTTACATAGGTTACCTTATCAAATGTCTTGCTGAAATCCATATACAGTACATCTACTGCTCTTCCTTCCTCAATGTGATTAGTCACATCCTCAAAAAATTCAATCAGGCTCGTAAGGCAGGACCTGACCTTGTCAAAGCCATGCTGTCTACTACCAGCCACATTATACTTCTCCAAATTCAAACAGGCTCGTAAGGCAGGACCTGACCTTCCCAAAGCCATGCTGACTACTACCAGCCACATTATACTTCTCCAAATTCAATCAGGTTCCTAGGGCAGGACCTGACCTTGTCAAAGCCATGCTGACTACTACTAGCCACATTATACCTCTCCAAATGTTCATAAGTCCAGTCTCTCAGGATCTTCTCCATCAACTTGCCAACCGCTGAGGTAAGACTCACTGGTCCATAATTTCCTGGCCTATCTCTACTCCCTTTCTTAAATAAAAGAACAGCATCCGCAAACCTCCAGTCCTCGGCATCATCGCTAGTGGTTCAGAAACCTCCTCCCTATCCCCCCACAGTAGCATGGGGTACATCTCATCCGATCCCGGCGATGTATCCAAATTGATGCTTTCCAAAAGCTCCAGCACATCATTTTTTCTTAATACCTATATGTTCAAGCTTTTCAGTCCGCTGCAAGTCATCACAACAATCACCAAGATCTTTTTTCCATAGTGAGTACTGAAGTAAAGTATTAATTAAGTACCTCTGCTATTTCCTCCGGTTCCATGCACCCTTTCGCACAATCAGATTTGATAGTCCTACTCTTTCAGGTCTTATCCTCACGCACTTCACATACTTGTAGAATGTTTCCCTTAGTCCTGCCCGGAAAGGCCTTGTTATGGCCCATTCTGGCTCCACTAATTTCCATCTTATGCTCCTTCCCATTAGCCTTATAAGTTTCTAGTTCTCTAACATTTACCTCGCTCTCTGAAGCTTTTGTAAGCTTTTCTTTTCTTCTTGACTAGATTCATTACAGGCTTTGTACACCACGGTTCCTGTCCCCTACCCTACCCTACAGGAACTTCAGCTCGTCGTACCAGGCGCGGATGTGGCGGTCCTGGAGGCTGGGTATCTCCCGGACTTCCCACATCTAACACGCAGTATAGAATACCGTCCTTACAGACATACTTCCTGTTGTATTCCTACAGGTAGCTTACCTCGTCTCGATCCGATATCGCTGGAGCCCGAATGTACCAAATCCCTGCCACTCTGTCTCAGATCACACCTTTGACAACCGCTCCTTTTTGGTGACCGCTCCGTTAGGCAGTGTCTCCCTTTTGTGGCTGAACATTCCCTGCTATCCAACTCACGATTGGTGTTCCGGTTACAGCCACTGACAGGCCACATACAATGGACTAAAATTCTCGAAGCCCCCTTAATAAATAACCACTGCAGACCTACGAGAATTCCCATTTCATAAAGCTCTGTTGACGCCGCCGACAGGCAAAGTACATTCTCTGCCAGTCTCTCCTCCTTCTATTTCCCTCTCTCTCTCTCTCTCTCTCATTCTCTCTCAGACGGTCTGAACTCCACCGACTCAGTGCTGAACCTTCCGAAAGATGAATATCTCGTGGAAGAGTACGAAGATCCTCCCATTGCCTCGGGACCCGCCGATATGTCAGTGACTGCACAGGCAGGTCAGTGTTCACAGTAATGACGTCACGCTGAAGGGGTCACGTGTTTTACGCATACGTGTTCAAGTTCTAATGCATCTGCTTCGACCACTTCCTCTGGCAGCCCGCCCCACAGACGGACCACCGTCTGGGTAAAAACAAAGTTGTCACACTTGTTCCCACTTACTGCTGTCACCGTATCCCAGAGTGCTTTGGTCCACGATTGTCCAAGCCTAGAGAAAAATTACGCTGTGCGTTCACCTTGTCTGAGCCCATGTGGTTTTACACAACTCCCTCAGGTCACCTCTGCACTCCAAAGTATAGAGTCTCCATAACTCAGTCAGTCGAGTCCCTGCAATATCGTGGTAAATCTCCACTGTACTGTCTCCAGATCAGTGGCAGCTTATCCGGAGGAGGACGAGGGAAACGGATCACTCTGCTCCAAGCGTGGCGTCACTGACGGCTGTACATTTCCAACGTGACCTCCCTACTCCTGTACTCATTGCCCTGACTGACGAAGGACGGCTCGACTGACGCTTTCTTCACCGCCCTGCCTACCCGTGACTCCACTTTCCAGGGACCGTGTACCTGTACCCCTGGGTCCCTCTGTTCTCCAACATTCCCCTGGGTCCCTGTTTACCAGTGACTCCTTTTTCAGGGAACCGTGTCCCCGTACCTCTGGGACTCTCTGTTCTACAACACTCCCCAGGGTTCCTGACTATCTGTGACTCCACTTTCAGCAACCTTGTATCTCTAGCCCCGTTCCATAATGTTTCCCATGGTCCCTCCCGTTGACCGTGCAAGTTAGAACACAGAACATAGAAAACCTACAGCACAATACAGGCCCTTCGGCCCACAAAGTTGTGCCGAAAATGTCCCTACCTTCCTACCTTAGAAATTACTAGGCTTACATATAGCCCTTAAGCTCCATTTACTTATCAAAAAGCCCCTTAAAAAAACCCTATCGTATACGCCTCCACCAACCGTTGCCGGCAGCCATTTCCACGCACTCACCACTCTCTGAGTAAAAAAAAAACTTACCCGTGACGTCTCCTATGTACCTACTGGCCAGCACGATAAACCTGTCTCCTCTTGTGGCAACCATTTCAGACCTGGGGAAAAGGCCTCTGACTATTCACACGATCAATGCCTCTAATCATCTTGTACACATCTCCAAGGAGAAAATGCTGAGTTCACTCAACCTATTCTCTTAAGGCCTGCTTTCCAATCCAGGCATATCCTTGTATCCTTGTATATCCCCTCTGCACCATTTCTATGGCTTCCACGTCTTTCCTGTAGTGAGTCGACCAGAACAGAGAACAGTACTCCAAGTGGGGTCTGACTAGGGTCCTATATAGCTGCAACATTACTTCTCGGCTCCTAAATTGAATTCCACGATCGATGAAGGCCAACACACAGTGTCCCTTAACCACAGGTTCAACCTGCGCAGCTGCTTTGAGCGTCTATGGACTCGGACCCCAAGATCCCTCTGATCCTTCGCACTGTCAAGAGTCTAACAATTAGTACTATATTCTACCATCATATTTGACCTACCAAAATGAACTACTTGAAACATATCTGGGTTGATCTCTAACATTACCTAGCTCTCTGAACCTTTTGTAAGCTTTTCTTTTTCTTGACTAGATTTATTACAGCCTTTGTACGCCACGGTTCCTGTACCCTACCATAACTTGCCTAACATAATTTACCTCATTGGAACATACCTCTACTGAATTCCACACAAATATCCCCTGAACATTTGTCACATTTCTTCCGTACTTTTCCCTGAGAACATCTGTTTCCAATTTAAGCTTCCAATTTTCTGCCTGATAGTCTTATCATTCCATTACTCCATTTAAAAGCTTTTCCAACTTCTCCGTTCCTATCTATCTCCAAAGATATTGTAAAGGAGATAGTGTTATGGTAACTATCTCCAAAATTTTCTCCCACTGAGACATCTGACACCTGACCAGCTTCATTTCCCAATACCAGATCAAGTACAGACTATCCTCTTGTGGGCTTATGTACAGACTGTGTCAAGAAATCTTCTTTGACACAAGTTCTACGCTGTTGTTTACCTTCCTGAAATACGATAGCTCAAACTAAATTGCATGTGCTGCTGTTCGGCCCACTTACTCAGCGAATCGAGATCCCTCTGTCAGAGATAACTGTCTTCACTGCTTAAAACGCCAGAAGCGTTAATACCATATGCTAGCCTACATACCGTGTATTGTATAATCCGCTATAAATAGTCGATATAGTTGAGAAAGATCACTGGTCCCACCACAGACCACCCGTGAACAACGCTAGGGACAGACTTCCAGTCTGAGAGATGGACTGCAACCCTAAACATTGTCATCCTTTCCCAAGCCAATCGGATACCTAATCACCCATTCCTCCCTGCGTCGCGCACCATCTCCCAGAGCGGTAGACCATTTGGGGCCTTGTTAAAATCTAGAACATTACATCCAGCACATCAACTTAATCAGTCCTTCACAATCAAACTGGTCAGACAGATCTCCTTGGGTTCCACATCATCTCCAGACCAGTCTACCATCTGAGACCTTGTTAATAGCCTTGTTCAATCCTCTGTATGGTACATCTACTACCAATTCCTGGTCTGTCCTCCCCAGTCAAATCCGCCCGACAAATCGACAGGGGTCTCACGCCACCTGTCATCTCCTTTCCCCTTTCTATTCTACTCTCCCTATCTTACCCTCACACGCCCAGTTTCACTGCTCCATTCTTTCTCGGTCTCTCTCTACATTTCTGTCTACCATCTTCCAGAGTGATCTACCATCTGGATTATTGACACTGGACTTGTCAAACGTCCATTATAGCTATCAACCCGGACAGTCAAATTCGCCTGGGTCCCCACACCTTTACACAGAGTTGTCGACCAAGTGAAAAGAAGAAGATTTCTTTCTTCCCTGTTCACCATATCTATTACCCTATTCTCATGAAACGTCCTGGTTCCTCACTAAAAATATTAACACTGCTCCGCCCATGACCGCAAGAAACTGCAGAGTGTTGTGGAAGGAGCTGAGCCCAGCTCCGAAACCAGCTTCCCCATCCATGAACTCTTTCAACACATACTGCTGTTTCAATAAAGCATCCAGCGTCATCAAAGGTCCCCGGACATTCTGTCTTCTGCACCCTCCCATCGGAGGGAAAATGCGAAAGCATGTATCAGGAGGCTCAAGGACAGCTTCTACACTACAGTAATCAGACTATTGAACGGACCCCTAATACGATAAGATCTACTCTTGACCTCAAATCTTCCTCTTCGTCGCTCTTGAACCTTATAGTCTGCCTGCACTGCAATCTTTCTGTAATTTGGATGCTTTCTTCTGCATTCACGATTGAGTAACCTTGTTCTACTCCAATGAAGTGACCTGTATCTGTGGCTGTGGGTGGGATCTCTCCTGTCTGTGATGTATATAAACGATCTGCATGAGAATGTGGATGGGTGGTTTAGTATGTTTGTAGCTGATACTTTGATAGAGGCCCTGAAAATAATTCCGCAGGACACGCATCAGTTTCTGATATGGGATGGAGGAATGGCAGATGGTGTTTAACCCGGACAAACGGAAAATGTTGCACCTTTGCTGGTCGGATGTTCAGAGATAGCCCAGTACTAAAGCAAAACCCTGAAGTGTGTTGTTTAGCAGAGCGATCTTGCAGTCGAAAACCATTGTTCATGGCCATGCTTTCTGATATGATGGTTAAGAAGGCTTACATCATGATTGACATTATTAGTTGGGGCACTGGGTTTAAAATTTCGGTAGTTATAATGCAACGTTATAAAAATGTCTAGTTATGCTGTGTCAGGCGTATTGAATCTCATTCCCAAATGTGAAACATCTAACACCAGAGGGAATACATCCTGACCAACACTGCCGGCCGAAGAGCCTGTTCCTCTGCTGTACTGACTGGTCTCCGATGCAGGATCTTCGAAACACACAAAGCCTTGTTAAATGTCCAGGTTCTCACAAGTTTTGGCCACAGACAGCAGAGTTCCCAGTGCGGAATCGTGGGTGACACCACCAGTCACGGACGTCCGCCGCCCTCTGTGTTCTGTGGACAAGCCAGAACCGAAACCGAATTGCCAATTCACTGTGAATCCCATTCATCGCAATCTTGTAAATGGCTCTCCTATGAGAGAGACTTTGTCAAAGGTCCGTCTACAGTCAATCCTTTAACTCTTACATACTGTTCGGGTCATATTTGACCCGTTTTGACATTTGAAAACAGTAAGAACACTCCAAATGCCATTTGTTTGGCCGAATTTTGATGACGTTTGCTAAAGTGGCAAAAAATGCGCAACAATTAAACCATTTAATTATTTTGTATATTGAAGCTTGCTCCTTGCCAGCAGCCACAAAACAAAGAAACGCAATGGAGTCCACTAAAATCCCCACAAAATGTTTATCCCCACAAGACCGTCATTTATCTCATGCGTGGAAATGGAACAAAGCGGGCGAACAATAATACAGATAGGAAAAATAATAAACCCTTGACACTATCCCTTTCCACTCTTTCGCAACCCCTCTCTCTCCCTTTACCTCTTCCCCTCTCTCTCCCACTTTTTCCTACCCTCACTCCCCCTCTCTTCCCCACTCTTCCGCCGTCTCTCTCACACACATCAAACTCCCCATTATAACTGAACATAGCTTCCACTTCTCACGCCGCCTTTTTCTCTTTCCTTTCTCTTCCCGTTTCCTCTCCCCCATTCTCTCACATTTTCCCGCCCATCGCTCCCCTCCCATCATCCCTTTTCTTCTCCCTCTGTTTATCTGAATGGTCTCTCCACAGGTCCGCGTAAACAGGAGCCGAACGAGAACATCGGAAATAGACCGCACCGTAAGATCCGCCTACTCTACCTAGTTATCTCCGTCCTCGTCGCGATAGTGATCGGGCTCTCGATCCACGGTGAGTCGAACGGACTCCGGTTGGAGTCAAACCGTAAATTAACAGAGTGGAATAAAACCTGAATGTAAGGCCTTACAGCGACACGTACACGCCACTCAACGTGTACCTCACCACGTATCTCACCATGACACTGACACCTTCCGCTCCGTGACACCGACACGTACCTCACCATGACACCGTCACGCCCCTGACGGTAAAACTGACACTACACCCTCCTTGACAGGGACACAACTCCCACAGTGGCACCGTTACGTCCACAGCGTGACATCGACTTCTACCCAACCGTGACGCCGAAAAATACTAAACTCTGAATCCAGACGGTCACTTCCCCGTGGATCCCATGTATCAAAATCCTCTGGCAGAGCCTCTCCTGAGGGACCCATCAAACACCCCCAGCTCCAACTTAATCGATCACATTCGGGAGAGGTGACAAAATCTCTGGAATCAGAGAGACGCTTGTCAGCCCTGGGCAGTCAAGGGATTTGTCTTTCACCGATGAGGCTCAATGTAACTGAGATTGAGAGAGGGAGGGGTGATCGTGGTGGAAGGAGAGATCGCGGCTGGTGGGTGGAAGGGGGTCCCAGTGGGGGAGACGGCTAATTTCACGCGCACACTGACAGAGAGCATGAGAAATAGATCGAACCGTAGGATCTGCCTTCTCCGCTTCCTTACGTCCGCTGTTATCGGGATTGTAGCCGGGATCACGAGCCATGGTGAGCCGAACGGGCTCCAAATGGAGGCAGATTGAAAATAAATTGTTATTGCAAAACATCACAGGGACACCGGCACGCCCTTCACCGTGACACTAAGACAGAACTCATTGTGATACCAACACGCCCCTTGACCGACATGACCCGTCCAGCTCTGCATCGTGACAAAGACTCACACGTCACACGTAGACGACGATAACATAGATGACAATACCACACACATCACAGTGAGACCGACACGCTGTTCACCGTGACACTGAAGTACCGTACACCGTGACACCCCTACGCTCCTCAACGTGATCCGCTCTACACCGCATCGTGACAAAGACTCACACGTCACTGTGACACCCCTTACCGAGACAGTATCGCCCCTCAACATAACGCAGATATACTGCTCACTGAGGCAATTACCCAAACACCTCACCCTGACACAGGCAAACCCTCACCGTGATACCAACACCGAAATTCACAGTGAAACCTACATAGTACACACCGTGACATTGACGCAAACCAAAGCTGACACTGACACACCTACCGTAGCCATGACATGCCTCTCACCGTGACACAGACACACTCCTCTCTGTGAGACTACCACACCCCACACCACGACACAGATACTCTTCCCACCGTGACACCAGCACGCCCCTCACTCTGAAATTTCCCTCGCCGTGACATCGAGATACACTTCATTGTGATCCGGCACAACTTTCACCGGGTCACAAAAACACCTAACACAGTGACACCGACATTTCCCTCACCGCAACTCGGACATGACCGACCGGATACTTACGTGGACCCCCATTGTAACATCAACAAAACCTTCGCCGGGACAATGATATATTCCTCAGCGTGACACGGACACGCCCCTCAAGGTGGCGCCGACGTCTCTCACTGTGCCACCATCACACCCTTCACTGTGACACCCTTCACCGTGACACCGACACAACACTCTCTGTGACCCGTTCGGTAGCGTGACGCTGACTCACGTGTCACTGTAAACGCTAAACATCCTTCACCATCTCTCTCAGTAACACAGCTTCGTCAGTCTCAGATCACTATCGACCGAAACTACCACGAGTTTAACTCATCCCTTCAATCCAAGCTTTCTGTGCTCAACTCTAATCTGTCCGATCTCAAACGAATGCACAGCGATCTCCGTCACCAGTTCACTGAGATGGAAACGAAGTACAGATCTGTCAACGAAACCAAGGCTCAAATCTGTGAATTGTTGACCAGCAGAAGAGGTGAGGCATCATCCCCCTCTTTCACCCGCTCCTCATCATTGGGCAGGCATGAAGCGTCACTCTGTGCCTGATATCGGGAGTGTGTGAAGAGATGGTATGGAGGGTGATTCATTCTGTGTTTGACCCGGTGAGTGTGTGATGGGGCCGCCTGGAGGCAGCTTCCCTCTGTGTCTGACACTTTGCTCTGTGGTGTGTTGTGAGGCCTTAGAGGGACAATCATTCTCATTCTGAGACAGCGGGAGAGCTAAGAACGCGAGCAGATTGAGAGGCGGAAGGACATTTCTTCGGCAGTTTGAACGGGATGTTCAAGCGCGTGAAGGTCGGCCTTGGAGGCAGCAGGAGAGTTTAAAAAAGATTAACGGAGCGGGCGACGGAGTAGTGGGAGACAGAGTAGGAAGTGTTTGGCTTGAGAGGCCTCGGCGAGCAGAAACTGGGAACGAGCTTACTCCCAGTGAGGTAAGGCCGGGTCAGCTCCTTTAATTAATCTAATTAGTTTAGAATTAGGTAATAGAGGCAGCAGTTAGGGCAGTCGAGTGCTCCGTTTGCGGGATATTGGAAGTCAGGGCAAGCAAAGTTGTCCCTGATGATTACACCTGCAAAAGGTGCATCAGCTGCAGCGCCTGACATACCGTGTTAGGGAACTGGAGCTGGAGCTGGATGAACTTCGCATCATTCGGGAGGCAGAGGCAGAAATAGACAGGAGTTTCAGGGAGATAGACGCTCCTAGGAGTCTGAAGACAGTTAGTTGGGTGACTGTCGGGAGAGGGAAGGGGAATAGACAGGAACAGCAGAGCACCCCTGTGGCCGTTCCCATCGACAATAAGTATACCGTTTTGGATACTGTTGGTGGGTATGACCTACCAGCGACAAGTTGCAGTGGTCAAGTCTCTGACTGGACCCTCAGCTCCGAAGCGAAGGAGCGAAAGGAGAACAGTAGTGATAGTCACGGTGGCAGATAAGAGGTTCTGTGGGAGAGATCGAAAATCTCGAGAGCAAACACGAGGAAATCTGCAGATGCTGGAAATTCAAGCAACACACACAAAATGCTGGTGGAACACAGCAGGCCAGGCAGCATCTACATCGAGAAGCACTGTCGACGTTTCGGGCCGAGACCCTTCGTCACGACTAACCGAAAGGAAAGATAGTAAGAGATTTGAAAGTAGTGGAGGGAGGGGGAAATGCGAAATGATAGGAGAAGACCGGAGGGGGTGGGATGAAGCTAAGAGCTGGAAAGGTGATTGGCAAAAGGGATGCAGAGCTGGAGAAGGGAAATGATCATGGGACGGGAGGCCTCAGGAGAAAGAAATTGGCGGGGGGGGGGGGGTGAGCACCAGAGGGAGAACAGGCAAACAACTAAATATGCCAGGGATGGCGTAAGAAGGGGAGGAGGGGCATTAACGGAAGTTATAGAAGTCAATGTTCATGCCATCAGGTTGGAGGCTACCCAGCCGGTATATAAGGTGTTGTTCCTGCAACCTGAGTTTGGATTCATTTTGACAATATAGGAGGCCATGGAAAGACATATCAGAATGGGAATGGGACGTGGAATTAAAATGTGTGGCCATTGGGAGATCCTGAGTTTTCTAGCGGACCGAGCGTTGGTGTTCAGCGAAACGGTCTCCCAGTCTGCGTCGGGTCTCACCAATATATAAAAGGCCACACCGGGAACACCGGACGCAGTATACCACACCAGCTGACTCACAGGTGAAGTGTCGCCTCACCTGGAAGGACTGTCTGGGGCCCTGAATGGTGGTGAGGGGGGAAGTGTATGGGCAGGTGTAGTACTTGTTCCGTTCACAAGGATAAGTGCAAGGAGGGAGATCGGTGGGAAGGGATGGGGTGGGGGGGGGGGGAACAAGTGGACAAGGGAATCGAGTAGGGAACGTACCTGAACTGTAAGGAGACTAAAATCCTTGCGGGAAGGTATGGTAATGCTGCTCCGGGGGTTGTAAACTAGATTTGCACGGCGAGGGGAAGCAGAGTGTTACAGATAGTGAGGTGGTGGAAGATAAAAGTCATGCAAGAACTGCAAGTATAGTGCATTGAATATACCCAGAGCTAACATATAAAGAGGCTTTGATGAAAGAGAAGCAGAATAAAGGGTGTAAGGGCAGTAAGGTAGGAGGACTAATGTTGTTTACTTCAATGCAAGAAACATCAGGAACAAAGTTGATGTACTGAGAGCTTGGATACATACATGGAAGTACGATGTAGAGGCCATTACAGAGACTTGGCTGGCACCAAGGCAGAATTGGATTCTCAATATTCCTGGATATCAGTGTTTTAAGATGGATAGAGAGGGGGTGGAAATGGGAGAAGGGGTGGCATTACCGGTCCGGGATACTACTACAGCTATTGATAAGGCGGGTAATGTAGCGGGATCCTCTATTGAGTCAGTATGGATGGAAGCCAGGAACCGGAAGGGAGCAGTTATTCTTTTGCGAATATTCTATAGGCACCCTGGCAGCAGCAGAGTCACCAAGGGACAGATTGGGAGGCAGATTTTTGAATTCTTCAAAAAATAACAGGATCGTTATCATGGGTGATTTTAACTTCCCTAATATTTATTGACACCTAATTAGTTCCAATGGTGAGGATGGGCAGAGTTTGTTCAGTGTCACAGTAGGTTGACAGGCCGACTAGGGAGAAAGTCATACACTATCTACTATTAGGTAACGAACCGAGTCAGGTCACAGAACTCTGGTGAGCATCTGGGGGACAGTGATCACCGCTCCCTGGACTTTAGCATTATCAAGGAAAAGGATAGAATCAGAGATGAAAGGATGTTTTTTAAATGGGGAACGGCAAATTATGAGGCTATAAAGCTAGAACTTGCTGGTGTGAATTGGGAAGACGTTTTTGCGGGGACATGTGCTATGGAAATGTGGTCGATGTTTAGCGATCTCTTGAAGGATATAAGGGATAAATTTCTCCCGGTCAGGAAAATAAAAATGGTAGGGTAAAGGAACCATGGGTGTCAAGTGAGATGGGAAATCTGGTCAGGTGGAAAAAGGCAGCATTCATGATGTTTAGGAAGCAAGGATCAGATCGTTCTATTGAGGAAGTTAGAGTAGCAAAAAAAGGAGCGTAAGAAGGGGCTGAGGAGAGCAAGAAGGAGGCATGAGAAGGCCTTGGCGAGGTGGGTAAGGGAAAAGCCTAAGGCATTCTTCAATGCCTTAACGGCATTGAACAATGGGATAATGGGAGTGAAGGCAGGACCGATTAGAGATAAAGGTGGAAAGATGTGCATGGAGACTGTGGAATTGAGGGAGGTCCTCATGAGTATTTCTCTTCGGTATTCAGAAATGAGGGGGAACTTGATGACGGAGAGAACAATATGAGTGAGGTTTAAGATCTACAGCATTGTTGATATTAAGTGAGAGGAGGTGTTAGATTTATTAAAATACATTAGGACGGATAAGTCCCGAGTGCCTAAAATAATATTCCCCAGGCTGCTCCACCGAAGGGATTGCTGACTCTCTGGCTAGGATCTTTATACCCTCGTTGTCCCTGGGAATGGCACCAGTGAACTGGAGAGAGGCGAATATTTTCCCCTTCTTCAAATAAGTTAGTAGGGTTAGTCCGGGTAATTATTGACCAGTGAGCCTTACGTCTGTGGTGGGAAAGCTGTTGAAAATATTCTAACAGATAGAATTTGTTACTATTTAGAGAATCATGATCTGTTCAGGGACAGTCAGCATGGCTTTGTGAAGGTCAGACTGTGTCTAATAAGCCTGATAGAGTTTTTTGAGGAGGACAAGGCATATAGATGAGGTTAGTGCAGTAGACGTGATATACATGGATTTTAGTAAGGCATTTGACAAGGTACCACACGGTATGCTTATTCAGAAAGTCAGAAGGCATGGAATCCAGGGAAACCTGAACAGGTGAATTCAGAATGGACCTGCCTGCAGAAGCAGAGGGTTGTCGTGAAGGGAGGAGATTGGATTGGAGGGTTGTAACCAGTGGTGTCCCACAGGGATCGGTTCTAGGACACCTAATTTTCGTGGTCTTTATTAATAACCTAGATGTTGGGTAGATTTGTGGGTTAGCAAGTTTGCAGACAACACAAAGGTCGGTGATGGTGTAGATAGTGTAGAAGATTGTCGAAGATTGTAGAGATACATTGATAGGATGCAGAAGTGGACTGAGATATGGCAGATGGAGTTCAACCCGGAGACGTGAGAGGTGGTACACTTTGGAAAGGCAAACTCCAAGACAGAGTTCAAAGTAAATAGCAGGACACTTAGTAGTGTGGAGGAGCAGAGGGATATGGGGGTACTTGTCCATAGATCCGAGAATGTTGCCCCACAGGTATATAGGGTAGTTAAGAAAGCTTATGGTGTGTTAGATTTCATAAGTCAAGGGATAGAGTTTCAGAGTCACGAGGTAATGATGCAGCTCTATAAAACTCTTGTTAGGCCACTCTTGGAGTACTGTGTCCAGTTCTGTTCGCCTCACTATTGGAATGATGTGGAAGCATTGGAAAGGGTACACAGGAGATTTAGAGAGTATGGATTATGATCCGAGAATAAGGGTGCTAGGGCTTTACTCTTTGGAGAGGAGAAGTATGAGAGGAGACATGATAGAGGTATGGAAGACGTTAAGAGGAATAGATAGAGTGGACAGCCGGCTGCTCATCCCAAGGGCACCACTGCTCAATACACGAGGACACGGCTTTAAGGTAAGTGGTGGGAAGTTCAACTCAAGAGGTGGCTGGTGCGTGTAATTCACTGTCTGAATCAGTGGTGGAGTCAGAAACACAAGTGAAATTTAAGCGACTACTAGGTTTATGTTGGAATTTAAGGTGGGGTGATATATGGGAGACAGGGTTCAAGGGTCGGTATAACATAGTGTGTTGAAAGACCTGTACTATCGTGCACTATACTACATTCGTGTGTCTATGTCTGTTTCTCGTCTGTACTGAGGAGGTTTCTTTCCGTGGAGTGTGTGATGGGGACGTGGAGAGTGAGATTCACACTGTGTCTGACCAAGACTGTGTATTATCGGAAGCTGTGCCTGCAGCTTGAATCTGTGTCTCACCCCGTGTGCGTATGATGAGTCTCTGTCTTTGACACATTGTGCGGGTGATGAGAATGAATGGCGGGAAGTGGAGTGGGTGAATGTGTTTGGAGGGAGGTGTCTGACACAGGGAACAGTGATTGGATGGTGTTTCGCTCTCTTTCTGATAGCAGGGTCGTGTGATAGGTCGTTGCGGATTCTCTGTGTGTCTAACCCCGGGAGACTGTGACTTGCCGGTGTGGAGGGAGATTCACTCTGTGTCTGACCCCGGGAGTGTGTGATGGGACGGTGCGGATGGAGATTCACTCTTTATCTGACCCCGGGAGTGTGTGATGGGACGGTGTTGAGAAAGCTTCACTCTTGTGTCTGATTCCGGGAGTGTGTGATGGGATGGTGTGGAGGGAGATTCACTCGTTGTCTGACCCCGGCAGTGTGTGATGGGGCGGTGTGGAGGGAGATTCACACTGTGTCTGGCCCCGGGAGTGTGTGATGGGACGGTGTGGAGGGAGTTTCACTCTGTGTCTGACCCCGGGAGAGTGTGATGGGACGGTCAGGAAGGAGATTCACTCTGTGTCTGACCCCGGGAGTGTGTGATGGGACGGTGTGGACGGCGATTGTCTCTGTGTCTGACCCCGGGAGTGTGTGATGGGACGGTGTGGAGGGAGATTCATTCTGTGTCTGACCCCGGGAGTGTGTGATGGGACGGTGTGGACAGCTATTTTCTCTGTGTTTGACCCCGGGAATGTGTGATGGGAGGGTGTGGACGGCGATTTTCTCTGTGTCTGACCCCGGGAGTGTGTGATGCGACGGTGTGTAGGGAGCTTCACTCTGTGTCTGACCCCGGAAGTGTGGTATGCGAAAGTGAGGAGGAAACTTCACTCTGTGGCTGACAGCCGAGAATATGTTTTGTGAGAGTGTTTTGGGAACTTCACTACATGTCTGACATCGGGAATAAGTGATGGGACAGGGCAGATGGAGATTCACTCTGTCTCTGACGCGGCGGGTCTGAGTGATCGGACGGTTCGCAGAGATCGCCACTTTACAACTCAACCCATATATGTGTGATGGGACAGTGTGGTTGGAACTTCACTCTATGTCTTTCCCGGGAGTGTGTGATGGGACGGTGTGGAGAAAGCTTCACTCTTGTGTCTGACCCCGGCAGTGTGTGATGGGTCGGCGCGGATGGAGATTCACTCTTTATCTGACCCCGGGAGTGTGTGATGGGACGGTGTGGAGAAAGTTTCACTCTGTGTCTGATCCCGGGAGTGTGTGATGGGATGGTGTGGAGGGAGATTCACTCTGTGTCTGAACCCGGGAGTGTCTGATGGGGCGGTGTGGAGGGAGATTCACACTGTGTCTGGCCCCGGGAGTGTGTGATGGGACGGTGTGGAGGGAGTTTCACTCTGTGTCTGACCCCGGGAGTATGTGATGGGACAGTGTGGGGGGAGATTCACTTTGTGCCTGACCCCGGGAGAGTGTGATGGGACGGTCAGGAAGGAGATTCACTCTGTGGCTGACCCCGGGAGTGTGTGATGGGACGGTGTGGACGGCGATTGTCTCTGTGTCTGACCCCGGGAGTGTGTGATGGGACGGTGTGGAGGGAGATTCATTCTGTGTCTGACCCCGGGAGTGTGTGATGGGACGGTGTGGACAGCTATTTTCTCTGTGTTTGACCCCGGGAATGTGTGATGGGAGGGTGTGGACGGCGATTTTCTCTGTGTCTGACCCCGGGAGTGTGTGATGCGACGGTGTGTAGGGAGCTTCACTCTGTGTCTGACCCCGGGAGTGTGGTATGGGAAAGTGAGGAGGAAACTTCACTCTGTGGCTGACAGCCGAGAATATGTTTTGTGAGAGTGTTTTGGGAACTTCACTACATGTCTGACATCGGGAATAAGTGATGGGACAGGGCAGATGGAGATTCACTCTGTCTCTGACGCGGCGGGTCTGAGTGATCGGACGGTTCGCAGAGATCGTCACTTTACAACTCAACCCATATATGTGTGATGGGACAGTGTGGTTGGAACTTCACTCTATGTCTTTCCCGGGAGTGTGTGATGGGACGGTGTGGAGAAAGCTTCACTCTTGTGTCTGATCCCGGGAGTGTGTGATGGGATGGTGTGGAGGGAGATTCACTCGTTGTCTGACCCCGGCAGTGTGTGACGGGTCGGCGCGGATGGAGATTCACTCTTTATCTGACCCCGGGAGTGTGTGATGGGACGGTGTGGAGAAAGCTTCACTCTGTGTCTGATCCCGGGAGTGTGTGATGGGATGGTGTGGAGGGAGATTCACTCTGTGTCTGAACCCGGGAGTGTCTGATGGGGCGGTGTGGAGGGAGATTCACTCTGTGTCTGACCCCGGGAGTATGTGATGGGACAGTGTGGGGGGAGATTCACTTCGTGCCTGACCCGGGGAGAGTGTGATGGGACGGTCAGGAAGGAGATTCACTCTGTGTCTGACCCCGGGAGTATGTGATGGGACGGTGTGGACGGCGATTGTCTCTGTGTCTGACCTCGGGAGTGTGTGATGGGACGGTGTGGAGGGAGATTCATTCTGTGTCTGACCCCGGGAGTGTGTGATGGGACGGTGTGGACAACTATTTTCTCTGTGTTTGACCCCGGGAATGTGTGATGGGAGGGTGTGGACGGCGATTTTCTCTGTGTCTGACCCCGGGAGTGTGTGATGCGACGGTGTGTAGGGAGCTTCACTCTGTGTTTGACCCCGCGAGTGTGGTATGGGAAAGTGAGGAGGAAACTTCACTCTGTGGCTGACAGCCGAGAATATGTTTTGTGAGAGTGTTTTGGGAACTTCACTACATGACTGACATCGGGAATAAGTGATGGGACAGGGCAGATGGAGATTCACACTGTCTCTGACGCGGCGGGTCTGAGTGATCGGACGGTTCGCAGAGATCGTCACTTTACAACTCAACCCATATATGTGTGATGGGACAGTGTGGTTGGAACTTCACTCTATGTCTTTCCCGGGAGTGTGTGATGGGACGGTGTGGAGGGAGATTCACTCTGTGTCTGACCCGGGGTGTGTGATGGGGCGGTGTGGAGGGAGATTCACTCTGTGTCTGACCCCGGGAGTGTGTGATGGGACGGTGTGGAGGTGGATTCACTCTGTGTCTGACCCGGGGTGTGTGTGATGGGACAGCGTGGAGGGAGATTCATTCAGTGTTTGAACGCGGTAGTGTGTGAAGGGACGGTGTGGAGGTCTCCCTATTCTATGCCTAACTCCCGGCCGTACGGATGGAGATTCACTGTTACTTTTTCGGAATTTCCAGAGCAAACCTGTTCCCAGAAGCTGGGGTTAATTTGGGAACCGACGTGGGCTGTTGTTATATAGTGTGTAGTTGAATTAACACAGAGGGTTAGGGAGGAGTTTGAGCATTGCAAATACATTGGGTACCGTCACGGGACTCTGTGGAGAGAGTAAGGCTCTGAGTTTACCTTGGGAACGTACTCTGATCTGTGGGGAGAGAGTGGGAAGTGTGAGTACGTTAGGGTATAGAGGGGAGGTTGGAAGAAGTGGAGAGCGGTACTGATGGGGGAATCGATAGATACAGGTAGAGACAGGATGATCTGTGGTCGTGACAGAGGCTCCAGGATGGTTTGTTGCCTCCCGGGTGCCAGGGTCAGGGATGTCTGATCGCGGGCACAGTATTTTCAAGTGGGAGGATGAGCAGCCAGATGTCATGGTACACATCGGTACCAATGTCGTAGGAAGAAAGAGTGAGGACGTCCTGAGGAATGAGACTAGACAGCTTGTAGGAAGTTAAAAGTGCAGGACCTTAAGGGCAGTAATCTCAGGATTGCTACCTGTGCGACGTGCTTGTAAGGGTAAGCGTAAGATTCTCTAGAGGATGAACACGTGGCCGAGGAACTGGTGTAGGGGGCAGGGTTTTCGATTTTTGGATCATAGCGACCTCTTCTGGTGCAGGTTGGGGCTGTACAGGGGAGAGGTGTTACACCTGAACTACAGGGGATTCAATATATTTGCAGGGCCGTTTGCTCGCTATTGGGGAGGGTTTAAACTAGATTTGCAGGGGGAATGGGAACCACAGTGCCACAGCAGATAGTGGAGCGGGGTGAAAATAAATGATGTTAAAAGTTCATGCTGTTTGAAATAGAAGGGTTGTGTGTGGTGCTAATAAGCTTCTGACGAGCGTCTATTTGAATGCGAGGAGTGTTGTGGAGAAGCCTGGGGAGCTGAGGGCGTGGTTTGACACGTGGAATTATGGCATTGTAGCCATTAGTGAACCTTGGCTACAGGAGGGGCAGGACTGGCAGCTTAATGTTCCAGGGTTCTGATGCTTCAGACGCGACAGAGACAAAGTGAAGACGGATGGAGGAGTGGGATGGCATTGCTAGTCAGGGAAAATGTTACAGCAGTGCTCAGGCAGGACAGATTAGAGGGCTTGTCTACGGAGGCAAAGTGCGTAGAGCTGAGAATCAGGAAATGTATGACCACATTCATGGGGTTGTATTGTAGACCACCCAATAGTCAGCGAGAATTGGAGGAGCAAATCTGCAGAGAGATAGCAGACAACTGCAGGAAACATAAAGCTGTGATAGTAGGGGATTAATTTTTCCACATATTGATTGGGATTCCCATACTGTTAAACGTAAAGACGGGTTAGTGTTTGTAAAATATGTTCAGGAAAGGTTTCAAAATCAATATGTAAAGGTACCAGCTAGAGAGTATACAATATTAGGTATCCCATTAGGAAACGAGTTGGGACAAGTGACGGAAGTGTGTGTAGGGGAACACTTTGGGTCTAGTGATCATAACGACATTAGTTTCAACTTGCTCATGGATAAAGATAGATCTGGTCCTCGATTTGAGGCACTAAACTGGAAAAAGGCCAAATGTGAAGAAATTAGAAAGGCTCTAAAAAGCTTGGATTGGGACAGGTTGTTCTCTGGCAAGGGTTTAATTGGTAAATGATAGGCCTTCAAACGAGAAGTTTTGAGAGCGCAAAGTATGAATGTTCCTGTCAGGATTAAAGGCAAAGTGAATAAGAATAAGGAACGATAGTTTTTGAGGGATAAAAAAGAGGAGAGAGAGATATATGACAGGTATGGGGAACGGAGCAAATAAGGTGTATGAGCAGTATAAAAAGTGCAGGAAACTACATAATAAAGTGCATAATAAAGAAAAGAAGCCAGTGACTAGTAGTGTGCCTCAGGATCTGTACTGGATCCAATGCTGTTTGCCATATACATTAATGATCTGGATGATGGGGTGGTAAATTGGATTAGTAAGTATTCAGATGATACTAAGATAGATGGCGGTGTGGATAATGATGTAGGTTTTCAAAGCTTGCAGAGAGATTTAGGTCAGTTAGAAGAGAGGGTTGAGTGATGGCTGATGGAGTTTAATGCTGATAAGTGTGAGGTGCTAAATTTTGGTAGCAATAATCGAAATAGGACATACATGGTAAATGGTAGGGCATTGAGGAATGCAGTAGAACAGAGTGATCTAGGAATAATGGTTCATATTTCCCTGAAGCTGGAATCTCATTTGGACAGGGTGGTGAAGAAAGCTTTTGAATGTTGCCCTTTATAAATCAGAGCATTGAGTTTAGGAGTTGGGATGTAATGTTAAAATTGTACAATATATTTGTAAGGCCGAATTTGGAGTATTGTTTACAGTTGTGTTCACCGAATTATAGGATGGATGTCAACAAAATAGAGAGAGTGCAGAGAAGATTTACCAGAATGTTACCTGTGTTTCAGCACCTAAGTTACAGGGAAAGTTTGAAAAGTTAGGTCTTTATTCCTTAGAGCGTAGAAGGTTGAAGGGGGACTTGATAGAGGTATTTAAAATAATGAGGAGGATAGATAGAATTGACGTGGATAGGCTTTTTTTCCCCATTGAGCGTAGGAGAGATTCAAACAAGAGGACATGAGTTGAGAGTTAGGGGGCAAAAGTTTAAGGGCAACACGAGGGGAAATTTCATTACTCAGAGAGTGGTAGCTGTGTGGAACGAGCTTCCAGTAGAAGTGGTAGAGGCAGGTTCGGTATTGTCATTTAAAGTAAAATTGGATGAGTATATGGACAGGAAAGGAATGGGCTGTGTGCGGCGCATCGGGACTAGGTGAGAGTAAGCGTTTGACAGGGACTTGAAGGGCTGGGATGGCCTGTTTAAGTAATGTAATTGTGATCTGGTTATATGCGACACCTCCACCTCTTGCTTCTCCGATTGTATCACACCTGAAACAACGAAATCCAGGAATATTTAGTTTCCAATCACACTCCTCCTGCAACCATGTTTCACTAATTGCTACAGCATAATATTTCCAGGTATCAATCCACGCTCTAAGCCCAGCCACCATTCTTACAATACTCCTAGCATTAAAGTAACTGCATTAAAGTAGTTCACCACCTCTGAATCTCTTTTTATCCCTAACGGTGCAAACAACATTAATATCTTTATTATTCTTTCTTCCCCACTGCATCTTCCGTCTGAGCGCACCCCTTTTCAATCACCTGTCTATCCTCCCTCACACACCGTCTACAAGGTTTCTCTATTTAACAAACCTCCTGTCGCCTAGTCTCTTCAAATTGCTTCCCACTACTAACCAGTCTATTTTAAAGTCTCTCTAGTAGCAAATCTCCCCGCCTGGATATTGTTCCCCCGAGGATTAAAGTGCATCCCGTCCCTTTTGTACAGGTCACACCTGCCCCAAAGAGGTCCCAATGATGTAGAAACTTGAATCCCTGCCCCTTGCTCCAATCCCTCAGCAACGCATTTATCCTCTACATCATTCTATGCCTAGTCTCACTGTCGCGTGGCACAGGCAGTAATCCCGAGATTAATACCTTTGTGGTCCTTCTTCTCAACTTCTTTCCTGACACCCTATATTCTTCTTTCAGGACCTCTTCCCTGTTCCTATCTATGTGATTGGTACCTATATGTACCACGGCCTCTGGCTTCTCATACTCCCACTTCAGGATATCTTGGACGCGATCAGAAACATCCCGGACCCTAGCACCAGGGAGGCAATCTACCATCCGTGTCTCCTGACTGCGTCCACAGAGTTGCCAATCTGAACCTCTAACTATCGAGTCCTCTACTACTACTGCCTTCCTCTTCCTTTCCCTACCCTTCTGAGCTACAGGGCCGGACTCTGTGCCGGAGGAACGGCCACTGTTGCTTCCTCCACGTAGGCTGCCCCCCCCACCCCCAACCGTACTCAAATAGGAGTACTTATTGTCAAGGGGTACAGCCACTGAGGTACTCTCTTGTACCTAAACTCTTCCTCTTCCCTCTTCTAACCGTGACTCACTTGTCTGCCTCCAGTGGCCCCGGTGTGACCACCTGCTGTAACTCCTCTCTATCAACTCTTCACTCTCCCTTACCAGACGGAGGTCATCGAGCTGCAGCTCCATTTCCCTGGCACGGTCGCTTAGGAGTTGCAGCTCGGCGCACCTGGCTTCCTTCTCCAAATCTTCTCCAAATGAAGGAAGTCTAATCCAGGATTAGTGTTGACCAGGAATGCCAGATTTGGGGACTCTGGGAGACTCCCAGCCTCCTCAAGGATTGCATCTACAGCTGGTGCATTGAGATGAGGCTCCTTAAGGACCGTATTAGAGATCAGGAGCTGCAAATTGATGACCTTCATCTAATTAGGGTAAGTGAGGAGGTGATTGATAATACCCATATGAGATAGTGGGCAGCACCGCTGTGACAGGTCCCTCCCCCAACCCCCAGAAATCGATATATCGTTTTAGATACCGTTGGAGAGGTTAAACTGAATAAAGAAGACCACGGCGAACGGTCCTCTGTCACTCTGCCTATTGCCGTGATCAAGACAGCAAGGAGAAGTAGAAGCAAAAGAATTACGAATGAAAGTTGGCAATGTACATAAAAAGGATGCTAAGAGTTTCTTCTTTTAACATATGAAGAGTAAAAGAGCGACACGGGTAGATATAGGACTGATTGAAAATCCTGCTGGAGAAATTGTAACAAACAGAAGGTAGAGGAACTAAATGGGTATTTTGCATCAGTCTTCACAGTGAAAGACATTAGCAACATACCTGATAGCCAGCGGTTTCAGAGAATAAAATTACGTACAGACAAGATTACTAGAGAGAAAGTGCTTGGGAAGCTAAATGGACTAAAGATAAATAAGCCTCCCGGACTGGATAAAGTTCACCCGCGGGTTCTAACGGAGGTGGCTTTGGAGATTGTGGAGGCATTGGAAATGATCTTCCAGGAATCAATAGACTCTGGCATGTTTCCGGAGAACTGGAAGGTCGCAAATGTCGTTCCGCTATTTAGGAAGGCAGCAAAAAGAAAACTGCAGACCTATTAGTCTGACATCGGTAGTTGGAAAGTGATTGGAGTCAATCCTCAAGGAGGAGGTTATGAAATACCTCCAGGTACATGACAAGATAGGCCCAAGCCAGCATGGTTTCATAAAGGGAAGATCCTGCTTCACCAACCCATTGCAATTCGTTGAGGTAATCGCAAATAAGATTGACAAGGGAGAGGCTGTGGATGTTGTTTATCTGGATTTCAAAAGGCCTTCGATAAGGAGCCGCATAAGAGGCTGCTTAATAAGATGAGAGCCCATGGAATTACAGGAAAGATATAGGAATGGGTAGAGCATTGGATGATAGGCAGAAAGCAAAGGGTGGGAATAAAGGGATCCTATTCTGCTTGGTTGCTGGTTACAAGTGGTATTCCGCAGGGGTCGGTGTTTTGGGGCGCTACCTTTTCCACTGTTTTTCGATGTTTTAGATTACGGATTAAATAGTTTTGTGGCTAATTTTGCGGATGACACCAAGATAGGTGGAGGAGCAAGGAGTGTTGAAGAAACGGAAATGTTGCACAGAGAGTTGGTCAGTTTAGGAGAGAGGGCAAAGAAATGGCAGATAAGATGTAATGTTGAGAAATGTACAGTTGGACGAAGAAATAAGAAATAATCGGGAAGATTATTATTTAGATGGGGAGAAACTCCAAAAATCGGATGTGCAAAGGGATTGGGGGGTCCTAGTGCAGGATACCCACGAGGTTGGATCGGCAGTAAGGAAAGCGAATGCTATGTTGGTATTCATTTCAAGAGGAATCGTGTATAGGATTAAAGAGGTGTTGATGAGACGCTATGGGGCACTGGTGAGAACTCATTTGGAAAACAATGTGCAGTTTTGGGCTCCCTATCTTAGAAGGGATGTACTGATGTTGGAGAGAGTTCAGAGAAGATTTACGATGCTGATTCATGGAATGCAGGAGCTAACATATGAAGAGCGTTTATCGGCTCTAGGACTGCATTCCTTCGAGCATAGAAGAATGAGAGGGGATCTCATTGAAAGGGTTGGACAGTGTAGATGTGGAAAGGCTGTTTCCCTTGATGGGTGAGTCCAGGACAAGCGGCCAAAGTATCATTTAAAACAGCGATGAGGATTTTATTTTATTTTATTTTAGTTTTTTTTTATATAGCCAGAGAATCGTGGGTTTACGGAATTAGTTGCACATGCAGCTGTGGAGGCCCAATCATTGAGGATGTTTAAGGAAGAGATTGATGGGTATCTAATTAGTCAGGGTATCAAGGGAAATGGGTAAAAAGCCACGGAAATTGGAACGAGATGGAAGAATAGTTCAGCTCATGGTGAAGTGGCGGAGCAGACACGATGGGCCGAATGGCTTACTTCTGCTCCTTTGTCTTGTGATCTTGTAATTCCATCATCTAAATCATTGCTATACAACATAAACATAAGCGGTCTCAACACCGACTCCTTTGGAACACGACCAGTCACTGGCAGCCGACCAGAAAAGGATCCCGTTATTCCCACTCACACCCATCAAAGTGACACCGACACACCGCTCACTGTGGCACCAAAACATGATTCACCGTGAAGCCGACACCCCCTTCACCATCACTCTCAGAGTTACCAATCCGTCAGTGTCTGATTGCCTCCGATCAAAAATACCGGAGTCTTTTGGAAAAATATCAGGAGATGAACAGGACCCAGCATCAACGTCAGCTGCAAATCCACGAGCTGAACTCAACCCTTAAAACCAGGAAATCTGAGATTCCCTACTGGATCCAAGGACCTGTCTCAAGAATGTTTCGGCGCTCAACAACAACGTCTCCATCCTGGAAAGCAAACTGTTTGTCCTCGAAAGCAAGCTCTCCATTCTTGAAAACAAATTGTTAGTCCTGGAAAACAACCTTCCGTCCTGTGCACAAATCTCCCTGTTCAGCATCAAACGCAAACTGATCTCCGAGACAAACTAAATCATATCGATATGAAGAGCAAAAATCTCAAAGAAAGCAAGGATTAAATCTGCCAACTGCTGACCAGCAGAAAGGTAACATCCCAAGTTCCCCCGCTCCTAATCACAAGGCAGAGAGGGAGAGGACGCGGTAGTCTGTTGCTGATCTCGGGAATGAGCGAAGAGCCTTGGGGCTAGAACGGCCCATTGTCTGAATGCGGGCAGAGCGTCAAGGGACGGTGTGACAGGAGAGAACCCTAGTGTCTGTACCAGTTAGTGCGATATTGTGGCGCCACGGGGAGAGAATCTCTCTCTGTACGATAAGACGAGCGGAGAAGCTCTGATCCCGAATATGAGTGACGTAACGGTGTGGAGGGAGATTCACTCTGTGTCTGACCCCAGGAGTGTGTGATGGGACGGTGTGGAGGGAGATTCACTCTGTGTCTGACCCCGGGAGTGTGTGATGGGACCGTGTGTAGGGAGATTCACTCTGTGTCTGACACCGGTAGTGTGTGATGGGACGGTGTTTAGGGAGATTCACTCTGTGTGTGACCCCCGGAGTGTGTGATGGGACGGAGTGTAGGGAGATTCACACTGTGTCTGACACCGGTAGTGTGTGATGGGACGGTGTGTAGGGAGATTCACTCTGTGTGTGACCCCCGGAGTGTGTGATGGGACGGTGTGTAGGGAGATTCAGTCTGTGTCTGACACCGGGAGTGTGTGATGGGACGGTGTGGAGAGAGTTTCACTCTGTGTCTGACCCCGGGAGTGTGTGATGGGACGGTGTGGAGGGAGATTCACTCTGTGTCTGACCCCGGGAGTGTGTGATGGGACGGTGTGGAGGGAGATTCATTCTGTGTCTGACCCCGGGAGTGTGTGATGGGACGGTGTGGAGGGAGATTCACTCTGTGTCTGACCCCGGGAGTGTGCGATGGGACGGTGTGGAGGGAGATTCACTCTGTGTCTGACCCCGGGGGTGTGCGATGGGACGGTGCGGAGGGAGATTCACTCTGTGTCTGACCCCGGGAGTGTGCGATGGGACGGTGCGGAGGGAGATTCACTCTTCTTTGTTCCTGCTTTCCAGAGCAAGCGTGTGCCCAGGAGTGGATTAGAAATGAAGACCGGTGTTATTTCATATCCACGTTTACAATGCCTTACGGTGAAGCGAAAGAACTTTGTTCTCACTTGGATTCAAAGCTTTTTGAAATAAATTTAATAGAAGAAGAGGTATGTGTCAGATCGAAGGAAGATTTATCCACACCGCACCGTACCATCACACAGTCGCGATGTCAGACCACAGAGAATCTCCCTCTACACTGTCCTATCACACACTCCCGGGTCAAACACAGAGTGAATCTCCCTCCTCACCGTCCCATCACACACTCCCAGGGTCAGACACAGAGTGTATCTCCCTCCACACCGTACCATCACACAGTCGCGAGGTCAGACAACAGAGAATCTCCCTCCACACTGTCCTATCACACACTCCCGGGTCAGACACAGAGTGAATCTCCCTCCACACCGTCCCATCACACACTCCCGGGGTCAGACACAGAGTGAATCTCCCTCCACACTGTCCCATCACACACTCCCGGGGTCAGACACAGAGTGAATCACCCTCCACACCATCCCATCACACACTCCCGGGGTCAAACACAGAGTAAATCTCCCTCCACACTGTCCTATCACACACTCCCGGGGTGAGACTCATTGTGAAGTTCCCTCCAGACCGTCACATCACTCACTTGTCACAGACGGAGTGAAACTCCCTCCAATTCGTCACATCACACACTCCCGGGGTCAGACTCACAGTGAATGTCGCTCCTTAGATTGTGCTCGATTTCAATTATTAATGACAGCGATTTAATTTCACAGAAATTTATTACCAAAACTGTCGGCGACCAAGACAGAGCATTCTGGATTGGAAAATGCAAAACTGGGTGAGATATCTGGTCATATAGGATTTTGAGGAAAGAACGGGCCGTGGGTTCTATTCGGGGACTGATACGGGATGCGAGAAGGGAGCGGACGGTGGTATTACTTTGTTTGAGGGCACAGGGCTGGGGTTAGAGTGGGGGCTGCAAGTATTTTACGGACAGACCAGCAGCCTTGAGATAGAGAGTAGATCAGTGAGAGTATTGTAGTGAAACAGACATGCTTGTGGGGATATTAGAGCAGTGGGATTAGTTTGGAGACGGACATGTTGCCGTGGGGAGTCATTCCGGGTGAGGGAGCATCCTGTGGACTAACACGGGCAGTGGGGCGATGCCGGGGCTTTGAAAGTAATTTGTGGCGTTGCACAGGCCTGTAGCAAGGAAGGGGGATAGTGGGGCTATTTTGGGGACAGTCAGAACTCTGTGGGTAGAGGGTTGGGCAAGGGATTAATCTGGGGCTGACACAGGGATGCAGACAGTGGGTAAGTGAGAGTGTTTTGGGAAGTGGTACAGGTATGTTGGGTCCGTGAGAGTAATATAGGGACTGACACCGGTCGGTGAGGAGAATTTGAGTCAGTGGGAGTATTTTGGGGACTGACACCGATTGGTGAGGAGAGATTGATTCAGTGGGAGTATTTTGGGGACTGACACCGGTCGGTGTGGAAAGATTGTATCAGCGGGAGTATTTCGGGGACTGACACCAGTCGGTGAGGAGAGATTGAGTCAGTGGGAGTATTTTGGGGACTGACGCCGGTCGGTGAGCAGAGATTGAGTCAGTGGGAGTATTCTGGGGACTGACACCGGTCGGTGAGGAGAGATTGAGTCAGTGGGAGTATTTTGGGGACTGACACCGTACGGTGAGGAGAGATTGAGTCAGTGGGAGTATTTTGGGGACTGACACAGGTCGGTGAGGAGAGATTGAGTCAGAGGGAGTATTTTGGGGACTGACACCGGTCGGTGTGGAAAGATTGTATCAGCGGGAGTATTTCGGGGACTGACACCAGTCGGTGAGGAGAGAATGAGTCAGTGGGAGTATTCTGGGGACTGACACCGGTCGGTGAGGAGAGATTGAGTCAGTGGGAGTATTGTGGGGACTGACACCGGTCGGTGAGGAGAGATTGAGTCAGGCGGAGTATTTTGCGGACTGACACCCTTCGGTGAGGAGAGATTGAGTCAGTGGGAGTATTTTGGGGACTGACACCGGTCGGTGAGGAGAGATTGAGTCAGTGGGAGTATTTTGGGGACTGACACCGGTCGGTGAGGAGAGATTGAGTCAGTGGGAGTATTGTGGGGACTGACACCGGTCGGTGAGGAGAGATTGAGTCAGGCGGAGTATTTTGCGGACTGACACCGGTCGGTGAGGAGAGATTGAGTCAGTGGGAGTATTGTGGGGACTGACACCGGTCGGTGAGGAGAGATTGAGTCAGGCGGAGTATTTTGCGGACTGACACCGGTCGGTGAGGAGAGATTGAGTCAGTGGGAGTATTTTGGGGACTGACACCGGTCGGTGAGGAGAGCCTGGGTCAGTGGGAGTATTTTGGGGACTGACACCGGTCGGTGAGGAGAGCCTGGGTCAGTGGGAGTATTTTGGGGACTGACACGGGTCGGTGAGGAGAGATTGAGTCAGTGGGAGTATTTTGGGGACTGACACAGGTCGGTGAGGAGAGATTGGTTCAGTGGGAGTATTTTGGGGACTGACACCGGACTGTGCTGCAGTAGTGTTTTCTCTTTTGAAGTTGTTTTCCCTTCCTTGACAGGGAAGTGGCCTCTAACGTCGTGTACAAGGTGAACGCTGGAAAGTTCGAATGCGGTGAATGTAAATCTCCTCGGATTAGCAGTTGCAAAGATGATCTGCACCGTTTCATCTGTGAGAAGCCTGCACCTTTGTGTCCGGATATTCCTGAAAAGATCCGGGATCTCTGTCAAAAGCCCGTGGGGCCGACTGAAATCTAGTGACAACAAACTCTTCCCCCCCAGCACAACTCCCTCACAGACTCTGACAACCCCATCTCCTTTGTCCCTCCCCCCTTACCCTATTCTTCTCTTTCTACCTATGGCACTCCTACTCGGCATCTCGCTCTCTGTTTGCCCTGGAACCTCCAAACTCGCGCTCTCTCTCATAACTCCTCCCCTGCCATCTCCCCCTATTTCATCCCCAGTTTCCTTCCTGTCACTTTCTAGCCTCCCTCTCCCAGCATCAAAGGACTGTATCGCATGTTTACCACCTGACTTATTTTCCGTAACTTACCGCCTTGAGCTTTGTATCTTTGCAGTATCAGTACGTGGCAAGAATGTAAAATTAATGTAAGGTGCAAAAAGTTAAAAAAAAAAGTCCGGCAAAAATGTCGAGGTGGTGCTCCTATTTTCAAAAGTATGAAGCGTAGGTGAAGAAGGTATTCGAGGATCGTTGAGCTTTCAGTCTTCTGTGTCTTTTTCCACATGGTAGTCATGTGCAGGGAGCTTGTCCCCGGGGTGAGGGCCTCACTGATGGATGCCACCTTGTCGAGGCATCGCATCTTGACGATGTCCTCGATGTTGGGGAGGGTTGTGGCCGTCATGGAGCTGGTTGAGTCTCCACCACTCTGCCGCCTCTGGTGACCTTCGGCACTGCAGCCTCCACACCAGGCGGCGATGCAACAAGTCAGAATGCTCACTGCGATCACTTTCTCATCTTCAATGAAAGATCAAATGCTCTCCAAATTCAAACACTGTAATTCCTTCTGTAATGAAAGACCTATGGTGGTGATGGGAAGTGTAGAGTATGGTCTGGAATCCACTGCAACGCAGACTCGAAAAGTTTATATCGCAAAGAATAGTTCTCGAAATGGATTTCCTACGGTTGAGCACTGAGTGCTCAGCTCGGTGGCGTCAATGACAGACTTTCCATGAAGCAACTTTGACGGGTAATAATGAGTTTTAAAGGGAAAGTGTCAGCACTCCACACTCCGGGGAATGGGCGTGCCGACATTTGGAAGCCTGGCGCTGTTCAGTCGGGAACATGAGACTTCTGCGTGTTTATATGCATGTGTTGGTCCCACCAGGACAGATCCACTGAGATGCTGACACCCGGCAACACAGGAACCTAAAATCAGACCATGAGATATCGGAGCACAATTAGGCCATCGAGTCTGCTGCGCCATTTCATCATGTCTGATCCAGGTCCCCCTCAGCCCCAATCTCCTGCCTTTTCACCGTATTTCCTCATGGTCTGAGTAATCAACAACCTGTTCACCTCTGACTTCAATACACCCAATACAGCCGACTGTGTAATCCATTCCACAGATTTACCATACTCTGGCTAAATACATTCCTCCCAATCTCCGTTCTGAAAGGACGGATCTCCATTTCGTTGTGGGTCCACTGGTCTTCGTCTGTCCCAACACGGGGAACCTTCTTTCCACATCGACTTTATCGAGGCCTATAATCATTCGATCGGTTTCAAAAACAGCAATCCTACCCCCGCCCCCTCATTCTTCTGAGTTCCATCCATCAAACGCTCCTGATATCATCAGCGATTCAATCCCAGAATCATTCCCGTGAACTTCCTTTAAACCCTTCCCAATGCAAGCACATCCAGCCGGATTAGATAAGGGACCCGGAACCGCTCACATTACTCCGTAAGGTCTCACCTGTGCTTCATAAAGCCTCAACTTTACATCCTTGATAATCCTCTTGAAATGAATACTAACATTGTATTCGGCTTCCTCGCCACCGACTTCACCTGTAAGTTAACTTTTTGGGAATCCTGAATGAGATCCCTCACGTCCCTACGCGCCTCAATTTTTGAATTTTCTCTTCATTTAAAAACATAGACTAATCCTCTATTTGTTGGACCAAAGTGCATGGTCATACATCTCCCAACACAGCAATCCGCCCGCCGCATTTTTGCCCATTCGCCCAATCTTTCCGAACCCTTCCGTAGCCTCTCTGCTTCCTGAACACCACCTGTAGATCGGTGACGTCACTGCCAATCTGCACTGACTGAGAATTCCCTATGAAGATCTCAATCACCCAGTTGCAGAGGGAGCTTCACTGGCCCAAAATTTGGGGCTTGTGGATTAGAACTGAGGGGATGATGATGCTGAACGCCGGGCTGTTGTCATCCAACAGCAGCCTGACGTTAGTGTTGTAATGTCCAACTGGAGTTCGTCAACTTACAGCCGTCACGCCTTTGCTGAAGAGGGTGCCGACTCTGGATAGGCCGAGGTATGTCCAGCCTCTCAAAGCACATAATCACAGTATCTGTGAGTGTCACTGGACCGAGTGCAGCTGAGGCAGCTCTCTACTCTTCTCAGGCACTGGTGTGATTGTCGCCCGTTTGAAGCAGGTGGGAAATTCCGACTGCAGCAGAGTGAGTTTGCAGATGTCCTCGGAGAGTCCAACCTCCCCTGCAGTCCCTCTCATCTCCGTCATCTTAACCCTTATCCACACCCCTCTCTGTCTCTCTGTCTCCGTCAACTCCTTCATCACCTACTTCCCTCCGCTTTTCCGTCCTTCCCTCCCTCTCCGATGCCCATTCTCCGTTCTCGGCCCCTTCTGCTACAGAACCCGTGCTCTGTCACCCACCCAACCCCCCACAACCTCAAAAGCATTCCTGCCTGTGTTCGAACGGAATTGCAGTGTTAACGTCTAGTGTTTCAACGGCCCCCTTCAACCGGATATCGAGCTCACGTTTCTGAGCCTCTCTACCACTCTGTGTGGGCAGGCCCGTCGTCTGGTTCCTCCTAGTTACTGCAATCTCAACTCCCCTTCACTGCCCTCCCTCCCCTCCTCGTCGCTACTCATCTGTCTGCTCTAAACCTGGTCGCACACACATGGATCTCTGAGACAGACACAGAATCCGTGCCGACTGGAAAGCCGAAATGTTGGACGTGTCGAAACTTGAACATTTGCCTCTGTTCTTCGTGTCTGCAGGAACTCGTTGGGCGACTATAGACCCTCTGAGTTGCTGATACCCAGGAACCCAGGAACTTCAATTAAAACCATCGAGTCTGCTCGCCATTTCATCATGGCTGATCCATTTTCCTCTCCACCTTCTCCCTGTCTCCCTTCATGTCCTGACTAATCAGAGATCTATTAGCATCTGTCTCCCTTCATGCCCTGACAACTCGGAGATCTATCATCATCTGTCTCCCTTCATGCCCTGACGAATCAGAGATCCATTAGCATCTGTCTCCCTTCATGCCCTGACAACTCGGAGATCTATCATCATCTGTCTCCCTTCATGCCTTGACTAATCAGAGATCTATTAGCATCTGTCTCCCTTCATGCGTTGAACAATGAAATATTTTTCAATCCCTGCCTTAAATATATCGAATGGCTGGGCCACCACCGTTGCTTTCAGCATTGAATTCCACAGGTTCACCACGCTCTGGCGAAGGAAAATCAAATCATATCCTCCTATTATCAAGCTGTGTCTTCTGGTCCTAGACTCCCCTAAAATAGGGAACATTTTCTCCACGTCCACTCTGTAATGACATTTCTCCATCCGAGAATTTTCAATAAGGTCATCCCTCATTCTTCTGAATTCCAGCGAGCGCAGGTCCCAGAGCCATCAAACTCCCTTCATATGACAAATATTCAATCCTGGAATCATTTTAGTGAACCCGCTTTGAACCCTTTCCAATATGAACACATACTCTGTTCGAGAAGGGATCCCAACCTGCTCAAAACACTGGAAATGTGGCCTCATAGTTTTTATTAGGCGATAAAATTCCATCCTTGCTTTTGCATTATCATCCTCTCGAAATGAATGGGTGGAGAGAATGACACATGATGTCTGACCGCGAGTGTGTGACGCGACGGGGAAGAATAAATCTCACTCTGTGTCTGTACCAGGTACAGAGTGGAGGGAGCTTCACCCTGTGTCTGACCACGGGTGGGTGTGCTGTATCGTTGCTTAGGGAGTGTCACTCAGTGTATAATTCCGGGAGTGTGTGATGGTACAGTATGGTGGGAATCTCGCTCTGTGTCTGACTGACGGAGTCACAGACCCGTATAATTTTGGCGTTGACACAGTCTCTAAACAGACATCGGGAGCGGGGAAAATGTGCGCATTAAAAAGTAGCGCCTCGCGTCTGTTTGTACAACAACCAATCAGGGGAGTGGTTTCATTAAAAGAGGAAACTACAGATAAGACAGGGCTGTGGAGAGAGATTCACTCTTGTCTGACCCGGGGTGTGGGTGATGGGACGGTGTGGCGGGAGATTCACTCTGTGTCTGACCCCGGGAGTGTGTGACTGGACGGTGTGGAGGGAGATTCACTCTTTGTCTGACCACGGGAGTGTGTTTCGGGACGGTGTGGAGTGAGATTCACTCTGTGCCTGACCCCAGGAGTATGTGATGGGACGGTGTGGAGGGAGATTCACTTTGTGTCTGACTCCGGGAGTGTGTGAAGCGACGGTGTGGAGGGAGATTCACTCTGAGTCTGACCGCAGGAGTGTATGACGGGACGGTGTGGAGGGAGATTCACTCTGTGTCTGACCCCGGGAGTGTGTGACGGGACGGTGCGCAGTGAGATTCACTCTGTGTCTGACCCCAGGAGTATGTGATGGGATCGGTGTGGAGGGAGATTCACTCTGTGTCTGACCCCGGGAGTGTGTGATGGGACGGCGTGGAGAGAGATTCACTCTGTGTCTGACCCCGGGAGTGTATGATGTGACGGTGTGGAGGGAGATTCACTCTGTGTCTGACCCCGGGAGTGTGTGAAGGGACGGTGTGGAGGGAGATTCAGTCTGTGTCTGCGCCCGGGAGTGCGTGATGGGACGGTGTGGAGGGAGATTCACTCTGTGTCTTACCCCGGGAGTGTGTGACGGGACGGTGTGGAGTGAGATTCACTCTGTGTCTGACCCCGGGAGTATGTGATGGGATGGTGTGGAGGGAGATTCACTTTGTGTCTGACCCCTGGAGTGTATGACGGGACGGTGTGGAGGGAGATTCTCTCTGTCTCTGCGCCCGGGAGTGCGTGCTGGGACGGTGTGGAGGGAGATTCCCTTTGTGTCTGACCCCGGGAGTGTCTGACGGGACGGTGTTTAGGGAGATTGACTCTGTGTCTGACCCCGGGAGTGTGTGATGGGACGGTGTGGATGGAGATTCACTCTGTGTCTGACCACGGGAGCGTGTGATGGGACGGTGTGGAGGGATATTCACTCTATGTCTGACACCGGGAGTGTGTGATGGGTCGATGTGGAGGGTGATTCACTCTGTGTCTGACCCCGGGAGTGTGTGATGGGACGGTCTGGAGGGAGATTCACTCTGTGTCTGACCCCGGGATTGTGTGATGGGACGGTGTGGAGGGAGATTCACTCTGTGTCTGACCCCGGGAGTGTGTGATGGGACGGAGTGGAGGGAGATTCACTCTGTGTCTGACACCGGGAGTGTGTGATGCCATGGTATGGAGGTCACTCGGAGTTCGGGTGCGGGAAACATGTGAATTAAAAACCAGCGCCTTGTCTTTGTTTGAAAATCAACCAATCATCACCATCCGCAGGAAAGACCATTCGACCCACAATATTGAGTCAAACCAATTAAATTAATAATCAAATGCCCAACTAAACTAATCCTTCTGCCTACCCAATGTCCATATCCGTCACTTTAAAGTCCCTAATGCATCAGCCTCCACCACCCACCCAGAGGTGGGTGCGGTGCCCCTCCAAGAGAACCTCAAGCTTGTTGTGGGTTGGAGGCTTGTGTGCCTCAGTGGCCTGGAGGGCCGTGTTGGCTGGAGTTAGGGCTTTATGCTTTGGCTATTGGTAGGGTCGCCCGTGTCATACAGGTCAATGAGTAGAGGCCAGACTAAGAGTAGTTTATCAGCAGCGGGAAATAAAGATAAGACAGGGGTTATTGTTGGTGAGTTTGTTCTCATTTTTTTTCTTCTTTACAATTGTTCAATTAGAACAAAAGACATGTTTGGCAGGAGAGTTGAATGCTTCTCTTGCAGAATGTGTGATGGCAGGGAGATCTCCAGTGTCCCTGATAACTTGACCTGTGAGAATTGCATCCGGATGCAGCTCCTAACACTCGGCGTTTGGAACTGGAAATCCATCGAGGTCGCTGATCAGTGGTGTGCCTCAGGGATCTGGGACCCCTACCCTTCCTGATTTTTACGAATGATCTAGAAGAGGAAGTGGATGGTTGCTGATGACCCAACGGTTGGGGATGCTGTAATTCGATGGAAAGCTATTGTAGGATACAAGGAGACATTGATTGGATGGGCTGAGAAGTTGCACATGGACTTTAACACAGATAAGTATGACTGGTTCATTTTGGTAGGTGAAATATTATGGCAGAATATAGTATTAATAGTAAAACCTGGCGTTGCGGAGCATCAGAGGGCTCTTGGTTTCTGAGTCCATACGACACTCAAAGATGCTGCGCATGTTGACCCTTTAGTTCTGAAAGCATGGGCCTTCGTCAATCGTGGAGCCAAGACGTAATGGAGTACTGTGCTCAGATCTTGTCGCATCACTACAGGAAAGATCTGAAACGGTGCACAGGAAATTTACAAGAATGTTGACTGGATTGGGGAGCATGCTTTATGAGAATCGGTTGAGTGAACTCGGCCTTTTTTCCTTGTAGTTGCGGAGGGTGAGAGGTGACCTGACAGAGGTGTATAAGATGATGAGAGTCAGTGATCGTGTGGATAGTCAGAGATTTTGTTTTTTTTTTCCCAGGGGTGAAATTGCTAACAAGAGAGGCCATAGTGGTAAAGTGCTTGGAAGTTGATATAGAGTTCATGTTAGGGGTGAGTTTTTTACGCAGAGTGTAGTGAGTGCACTGAATGGGCTGCCGGTGTCATTGGTGGAGGCGCATACGATAGGGTCTTTTAGGAAATACCTGGATAGGTGTATGGAGTTTAGGAAAATAGAGAGCTACAGGTAACCCACAGCTTTGCCGGCCACACGTCCTCTACCACGTCACCCGGTCACATACTCACACGCAATCTCCGTGAGACGCACACAATTCCAAACTACTGGAACGCCGGAGTGCTGGGAATTGCTGAGCGGGGAGAGTGGAGGGGGGTGTGGTTGGAGGGAGGGCGTTTCGCATTACGGCAGGATGAGGTGCAATCCTGCAGGGGGCACGTTGCATTTCTGACCCCGGGAGAGAATGAACGATTAATATTCAGTCATCACAACATGTTGTCTGACCTAAGGAGTGGAGGGTGTCTCATCCAGCGTTTAGCCCCGCGGGTGGGTGAAGGGATGATATGGAGGGTCCTTCACTACTGTTCTGACTCTGGAGTGTGTGATTGGATCGTACGGGGGGATCTTCACTCTTGAGTACACCCGAAATATGTGACGGATCTTTGCGGTGGGACCGTCACTCCGTGTCTGATTCCAGAAGGGTTGTGATGGGATTGCATGGAGGGAGCTTCGCTCCGTGTCTGACTCATAGCCATAGGTCAGAGAATCTTCGTCGTTTCAACAGGGTCTAGTTAAACACAGGGAGTAAAAAACAAAAAAATGGTCTCTCACTCGTTTGGCGAGTGTGCATTAAAAGCAGTACTTGGTGAAAGTATCGGCATTTGATCAACAACCAATCAGAGAACCGGATTCATTAGCATGTGCAAATAAATATAAGTCAGTGCAAGTGGAGCGCCCATTTATATAAATGATCTGGATGATGGGGTGGTTAAATGGATTAGTAAGTATGCAGATGATACTACGGTAGGTGGCGTTGTGGATAATGACGTAGGTTTTCAAAGCTTGCAGAGAAATTTAGGCCAGTTGGAAGAGTGGGCTGAACGATGGCAGATGGAGTTTAATGCTGATAAGTGTGAGGTGCTACATTTTGGCAGGAATAATCCACATAGGACGTACATGGTAAATGTTAGGGCATTGAAGAATGCAGTAGAAAGAGTGATCTAGGAATAATGGGGCACAGTTCCCTAAAGGTGGAATCTCATGTGGATAGGGTGGTGAAGAAAGCTTTTGGTATGCTGGCCTATATGAATCAGAGCATTGAGTATAGGAGTTGGGATGTAACGTTAAAATTGTACAAGGCATTGGTAAGGCTGAATTTGGAGTATTGTGTACAGTTCTGGTCACCGAATTATAGGAAGGATATCAACAAAATGGAGAGAGTACAAAGAAGATTTATTAGAATGTTACCTGGGTTTCAGTACTTAAGTTACAGGGAAAGATTGAGCAATTTAGGTCTTTATTCTTTGGAGCGTAGAAGGGTGAGTGGTGACTTGATAGAGCTATTTTAAATAATGAGGGGATGGATCGAGTTGACGTGGATAGGCTTTTTCCATTGAGCGTAGGGGAGATTCAAACAAGAGGACATGAGTTGAGAGTTAAAAGGCAAAAGTTTAGTGGCAACATGAGGGGGAACTTCTTTACTCAGAGAATGGTAGCTGTGTGGAACGAGCTTCCAGTAGAAGTGGTAGAGGTAGTTCGGTATTGTCATTTAAAGTAAAATTGGATAGGTATATTGACAGGAAAATGGAGGTTTATGAGAGAGAGAGAGAGAGAGAGAGAGAGAGAGAGAGAGAGAGAGAGAGAGAGAGAGAGAGAGAGAGAGAGAGAGAGAGAGACGAGAGAGAGAGAGAGAGAGAGAGAGAGAGAGAGAGAGAATTCCTTGGGGTTTCCTCTCTTTCTCCCCGTTCACTGCCTCTTTATTCCCTCTCGCTCCCAATCTCTGACCGAATCTCCTCACCCTCTAATCTCTACATCCCTCCTCCCTACTCCTGTTTTCCACATTTCCGTCAAGCTTACCTTCCATTGCTCTCCACACACTCCCCGTTCTCTCACCCCTCTACCCTCTGTACACTGCCGCTCACCTCCCTCTCCGCTGACCCCTAATCTTCCCCTCCATCCCCTCCCTCCCTTTCTCCCCATTATCGATAATCTCCCAACACTCGCCGCTCTAATCTCTCTCGACAAGGCTTTCCCACGTCCTGAATCTCTCTGCCAGCCTGCACTTCCTCCCCCCTGCTCTCGGTTCCTCTCTTTATCAGCTATCCACCTGGTGTCTGCTGGTGTCGGTTTGACCGCCTTCTCATCACGGGTTTCCTCTGACAACGGTCGTTTTCAGCTCAGAGACGCAGAGAGTCCTGTACAAGATGGACGACGGCAAGACTTACGTGAATATGAAGTTCGCCAAAACGGGCCCCACAGTCTCCTTCCAACGGTGAGTCTGTCAGAAAAACGGGGGGAGAGAGCTCCATTCTGTGTTTGATCCCGGGTGTGTGTGATCGGACAGGTGGAGTGCGCCTCACTGACACTCACTGTTCTGTCCCCAGCTGAACCTGATGTATCGTACGTGGAACTTAATCTCAGGACCACCTCTGTTCCCCGGGACCGGTCAGGTGGAGGTCAGTTTCATCTCTGTCAGTTTGACTGTCTTTAGGTGATGTGTTCGTTCCTGTGGGGAGATCTCAGGGAGAGCGCTCAATTGACCCTAACGATTAGTCAGAGGGAACCCACGAACACATCACGTTCACTGTTCTGTCCCCCAGCTGAACGGTGGGATAGGCGATGAGGCGACAGCTCTGTTGGCCTATTGGCGCGGAGCCTGCACATGGGGCAGGGGAGTGGAGACAGACCTGGGGAGATGCGGTATAGAGGGAGCGCTATGGAATAGGATGAAGAGAGAGTGTTGTGGGAGGGGTCAGTGAAGAGAGAATGTCATAGGAAGGGCGGTGCAGAGGTTGTTCTGCGGGAGGGGTGTTGAGCAGTGGGTAATGAGAAAGGAGCGCTGTGGGGATGGGCAGAGAGTAGGAAACACCGAGGGAGGACGGATGAAGATAGAGCACAGTGGGAGGGGCGCTGTATAAAATAGTAACCTCACTCTACTCTTTTTTACCCCATTTCCTATTCCCTCTCACCTTCTCCGCCTCCCACACTCTCCTCGTTCCCCTCTTTCTCCTACTACCTCACTATCCCTCTCCATCTTTTCTCCCGTTCTCGCCCCTCCCTCTTGTTCATCCTCTCTCCATTTTTTCTCACACCTCTCTCCCCTATTCCGCGTCTCTCTCGACTTTCACCTTACGCCCTCTTGCCTCCCTCCATTTCTCAACCCCTTCTTTTTCCTCTCTTTCCCTCATCTCAGTCTTTCTGCTCATTCTCCCCTTCATTCTCTTTCACTGTTCAAAAGCTTCTACTCTAGCCCCTCTTTCACACAGCCCCTCTCCCGCTCTTCCTCTTCCCGCACCCTCTGGCTCATTGTTATCTCTCTCAATCTATCTCCGTGTCCCATCCGCTCTCGCTACCCCCCCATTTTCCACACCCCCACTCCACACACACTCCTTTCCTCTATCCACCCCTCCCCTCTTTCTACTTCGCGCTCTCTCCGGTCTCTCTTATACTTCACTTTTCCCCTCTTTCACTCTGTCTCACTCGCTCTCTTTGTCTCTTCCCCCGTCCACCTTGTCTTCTCATCTACCTCTCCCCACTTTTTCTCTCTCTCACCCCCTGTTACAGCTCCTTCACTCATAATCTTTCTCGTACTCCTCTTCCCTCTCTCTACCCTGCCTCTCCCCGTTCTCTCACCGCATTTTCTTCCATTTCCACACCCATTGTCACCATCGGTCTGTCCAACCATTTCCTTCTCTCTCTCTCTCTCTCTCTCTCTCCTCTCTCTCTCTCTCTCTCTCTCTCTCTCTCTCTCTCTCCTCTCTCTCTCTCTCTCTCTCTCTCTCTCTCTCTCTCTCTCTCTCTCTCTCTCTCTCTCTCTCTCTCTCTCTCTCTCTCTCTCTCTCTCTCTCTCTCTCTCTCTCTCACTCTCTCCTGCTCTGTCTCCCCGGCTCACGCCCCTCACTTACCCCTGTCCATCATCTCCCCCTGTCTTTCATTCCTCACCTCCCCCTCACTTTCCGCTCTCTCTTGATGCCTTCTCCTCCCCACTCCCTTACTCTCTCCTGATACCTCACCGCTCTCTCTCTCTCTCTCTCTCTCTCTCTCATCTCTCTCTCTCTCTCTCTCTTCTCTCTCTCTCTCCTCTCTCTCTCTCTCTCTCGCCACCACACACACATTCTCTATCTCTCTCCCTCAGACGGTCTGACCTCCACCTACGCAGAACTGAAATTTCCGAAAGACGAACCGCTCATTGCTGAGTCTGAGGATCATCGCACCACCTCGCGGCCAGGCGAGCATCCAATCACTACACAGACAGGTCAGTGGTCGCAAAGTGACGTAATTCTGGACAGTGACACGAGTCATGCAAACAAGTCTCCAAGATTCTGGTACACCTGATTAGACTACTTCCTCTGCAGCTGGTTCCATAGACGGAATGCCATCTAGTTAATCATAGAAACATAGAAAGCCCCACAGTACACGCCCTTCGGCCCACAAGGTTATGCCGAACATGTCACGACCTTAGAAATTACTAGCCTTGCCTATAGCCCTCTATTCCACTAAGCCCCATGTATCTATCTAAAAGCCTCTTAAAATACACCGATCGTATTCGCCACCACCACCACCACCACCGTTGCCTGCAGTCCATTCCACGCACTCTCCACTCTCTGATTAAAAAAAACTTACCCCTGACAACTCCTATGTACCTTACTCTCCAGAACCTTAAACCTGTGTCCTCTTGTGGGAACCATTTCAGCCCTGGCAAAAAACCTCTTACTATCCAAACGATCAATGCCTCTCATCGTCTTTTACACCTCTGTCAGCTCTGCCTCATACACCGTCGCTCCAAGGGGAAAAGGCCAAGTTCGCTCAACCTATTCTCATAAGGCATTCTCCCCAGACCAGGCAACATCCTTGTTAATTTCCTCTGCACCGGTTCTCCGGCTTCCCCATCCTTCCTATAGTGAGGCGACTACAGCAGAGCACGGAATTCCAAGTGGGTCTTAGCAAGGTCCTAGAGAGCTGCAACTTTACCTCCTGGCTCCTGAATTCACTTCCACGATTAATGAACGCCATGTTAACCGCAGAGTCCACCTGGGCAGATGCTTTGAGCGTCCTAGGGATTCGGACCCCAAGATCACTCTGATCGTCCATAGTCTTACCATTAATACTATATGCAGCCATCTTATTTGACCTACCAAAATGAACCACCTCAAAATTATCTGAGTTGAAATCCATCTGCCACTTCTCAGCCTAGTTGTGCATCCTATCAATGTCCCGCTGTATCCACAGACAGCCCTCCACACTGTCCACACAACCTCCAACATTTGTGTAATCAGCAAACTTACTAACCCATCCCTCCACTTCCTCACCCAGGTCATTTTTAAAAATCACGTTGAGCAAGGGTCCCAGAACAGATCCCTGATTCACTCCACTGGTGAGCGCCCTCCATGCAAAATATGACCAGTCTACATACACTTTGCCTTCTGTGGGCAAGCCGGTTCTCGATCCACAAAGCAATGTCACCTTGGATCCCATGCATCCTTACTTTCCCAACAAGCCTTGCATGGGTTACTTTATCAAATGCCTTGCTGAAACCCATATACAGTACATCTACTGCTCTTCCTTCATCAATGTTTAGTACCATCCTCATAAAATTCAATCGTAACGCACAACCTGCTCTTGACAAATCCATGCTTGCTACCCCTATTCATATTATACCTCTCCAAATGTTCACAAATCCTACGTCTCAGGATCTTCTCCATCAACTTAACAATCACTGGGGTACGACTCACTTTTGTATAATTTCCTGGGCTATCTCTACTCCCTTTCTTGAATAAAAGAACAACATCCGCAACCCTTCAATCCTCCGGAACCTCTCCCGTCCCCATTGATGATGCAAAGATCATCACCAGAAACTCAGCAATCTTCTCCATCGCCTCCAACAGTAACCTGGGGTACATGCCATCGGGTCCCGGCGACTTATACAACTTGATGCTTTCCAAAATCTCCAGCACACCCGGTTTCTTAATATCTAAGTGCATAAGCTTTTCAGTCTGCTGCAAGTTATCACCACTGTCACCAAGATTCTTTTCCACAGTGAATACTGAAGCAAAGAGTTCATTAAGTACCTTCGCTATTTCCTCCGGTTCCATACACAGTTTCCCCACTGTCACATTTGATGGGTCCTATTCATTCACGTCTTATCCTCTTGCTCTTTACATACTTGTAGAATCCCTTGGGGTTTTCCTTAATCCTACCCGCCAAGGCCTTCACATGGCCCCTTCTGGCTCTCCTATTTTCCCTCTTAAGTTTCTTCCTGTTAGCCTTACAATCTTCTAGATCTCTAACATTACCTAGCTCTCTGACCCTGTTGCAAGCTGTTTCTTTTCTTCTTGACTGGACTTTACAGCCTTGCTACACCACTGTTCCTGTACCCTACCACATCTTCCCAATCTCATTGGAAAGTACCTATATAGAACTCCACACAAATATCCTCTAAACATTTGCCGGATTTCATCCGTACTGTTCCCTAATATCATCTGTTTCTAACTTAAGTTTCCAATTTCCTGCCTGATAGCCTCATTATTCCCCTTACTCCAATTAAAGCTTTTCTAACTTGCCTGTTCCTGTCTCTCTCCAGTGCCATTGTATAGGGGATAGAATTATGATCACTCTCTCAAAAATACTCTCCGACTAAGATTTCTGACACCTGGCCACGTTGATTCCCCAATACCAAATCAAGTACAGCCTCTTCTCTTGTAGGCTTATCTACCTATTGTGTGAAGACACCTTCCTGAACAACCTAACAAACTCCACCTCATCTAAACCCCTTGCTCTCGGGAGATGCCAATCTATACTTGGGAAAGTAAATTCTGATCATCTACGATCAATACCTCGTTAATGCCTTCTCCCCATATCCCTTGACTCCGCTATCTTTAAGAGCTTTATCTAACTCTTTCTTGAAAGCATCCAAAGAATTGACCTCCACTGCCTTCCGAGGCAGAGTATTCCATAGATCCTCAACTCTCTGTGTGAAAATGTTTTTTCCATAACTCTGTTGTAAATGGCCTACCCCTTATTCTTAAACTGTGGCCTCAGATTCTGGAATCCACGAACATCGGGGACATGTTTCCTGCCTCCAGCGTATCCAATCTCTTAATAATCTTATATGGTTCAATCAGACCCCCTCTCATCCTTTTAAATTCCAGTGTATGCAAACCCTGTCGCTCCAATCTTTCAACATATGACAGTCCCGCCACCCCGGGAATTAACCTCGTGAACCTACGCTGCACTCCCTCAATAGCAAGAATGTCCTTCCTCAAATTTGGAGACCAAAACTGAAAACAATGCTCCAGGTGTGGTCGCACCAGGGATCTATATAACTGCAGAAGGACCTCTCTGCTCCTATGCTCGACTGCCTTTGTTATGAAGGCCAATATGCCATTAGCTTTCTTCACTGCCTGGTGTACCTGCATGCTTACCTTCAGTGATTTATGTACAAAAACACCTGGATCTCGTTGTACATCCCCTTTTACTAACCTGACACCTTTCAGATATTAATATCCCTTCCTGTTCCTGCCACCAAAGTGGATAACCTCACATTTATCCACATTAAACTGCATCTGCCATGCATCTGCCCACTCACCCAACCTGTCAAAGTCACCCTGCATTCTCATAACATATTCCTGAAATTTTACTCTGCCACCCAGCTTTGTGTCATCGGTAAATTTGCTAATGTTACTTTTAGGCCCTCATCTGAATCATTAATTTGTATTGCAAATAGCTGCCGTCCCAGCACCGAGCATTGCGGTACTCAACTAATCACTGCCTGCCATTGGGAAAAGGACCCATTTATTCCCACTCTTTGCTTCCCGTCTGCCAACCAATTTTATATCCGTTAGTACCCTACCCCAATGCCATGTGCACTAATTCTACCTACTCATCTCCTATGTGGGATCTTTAAGAAAGTCCAGGTATACTACATCCATTGGCTCTCCCTCGTCCATTTTCATAGTTACATCATCAAAAAATTGCGGAAGATTATTCAAGCATGATTTCCCCTTCGTTGCATTCGGGAGAGTTCAGAGAAGATTCACGAGAAAGATTCTAGGAATGAAAGGGTTACCGTATGAGGCAGCTCTTGGGCTGTATTCCCTGGAGTTCAGGAGAATGAGGGGGGAGCTCATAGAAACATTCTGAATGATAAAAGTCCTGAAAACACTAGATATGGAAATGTTCCTTCACGTGGTGAGGGATTCCATGACTAGAAGGCACACGTTCAGAATTGAAGGGCGTTCTTTTAGAACTGAGATGCGGAGAAATTACTTTAGTCAGAGGGTGGAAAATCTGTGGAATTTGTTACCACGAGCAGCTGCGGAAGCCAAGTCATTGGGTGCATTCAAGGCAGAGATAAATATGTTCTTGACGAGACAGCGTTTCAAAGGGTATAGGACGAAAGCAGAGGAGTAGGGATGACTAGAAGTGTTAGATCAGCCCATGATTGAATGGCGGAGGAGACTCGATGGCCCGAATACCTACTTCTGCCACAATATCTTATGGTTTTATGGTCGTATGGTCTCTCTACAGCTGCGCAAGAGCGGAAGTCGAAAGTGAAGATCGGAAATAGATGGTACCGTCTGATCTGCCTACTCTGTGTAGTTACGTCGGCCCTCATCGTGTCAGTGACCGGTCTCTCGATCCATGGTGAGTGTAACGGTCTCCGACTGGAGTCAGACGGTAAATAAAAAGAGTGGAATGAATTGTTATTTTAAAACACTCAGTGACACCAACACGCCCCTCACCGTGACCCCGAATAAAATCCATTACCATTAAAAGGACACACCCCTAACCGTGATAAAAACACGGCCTTTACCGTAACTGAATCAAATCTCGTCCTGACACCGACACGCCATTCACCATAACATCAACAATGCTTTTACCGTAGCACGGTCACGATCTTCAGCGAGACGCAGATACACTCCTGACAGCGACACTGACACGAACATCGCCGTGACACACACGGCAGACACACTGACCGTAACGTACCCCTCACTGTAACACCGACATGTCCCTGACTGTGTCACTGATAAACTACTTAAGGCGACACCGAAACACACCTCATAGTGACACCGACAAGCTCATCACCGTGGCACTGAGGTACCGTACACCGTGACACCTTCACACTCCTCAACGTGATCCGCTCCACACCGCATCGTGACAAAGACTCATACGTCACTGTAACACCCCTCACCGAGATAGTATCACCCCTCAACGTAACACCGATGCACCGCTCACTGAGACAATTACCCACACCTCACCCTGACACAGACAAACCCCTGAACGTGATACCGACACCTAAATTCACAATGACACCGACAGAGTTCTCTCCGTGACACCGAAACACACCTCAGCGTGACCCTCTCGCAGACACCGTGGCCATGACATGTCTCTCACCGTGACACAGACATACACTGCTCTAAGAGAACAGCGCGTCCCACACAGATGCTCCACTCACCGTGACACTACCAGGACCCTCATCCTGACATATTTTCCTCGCCTTGACATCGAGATACACTTCATTGTGACCCGGCACTCCTCCCGCCGGGGCACAGAATCTCTTATCACAGTGACACTGACACGCCAGTCACAGCAACTGGGACATGCTCGCACGATACTGACGCAGAACCCCGTAGTAATAACAAAACCTTCATCGGGACATTGACATAACCCTCAGAGTGAGACAGACACGTCCCTCAATGTGTCGCCGACGCCTCTCACTGTGCCACCAGCACATCCTTCACTGTGACACCCTTCACCGTGACACTGACACAACACTCTCTGTGACCCGTTCGGTAGCGCGACGCTGACTCACGTGTCACTGTAAACGCTAAACATCCTTCACCATCTCTCTCAGTATCACAGATTCGTCAGTCTAAGGAAACCTGCCACCGAAACTACCATGAGCTAAACTCAACCCTTCAATCCAAGATTTCTGCGCTCAACTCTAATCTGTCCGTTCTTAAACAAATGCACAGCGAACTCCGTGAATTCTGTGAAGCGTTGACCAACAGAAGAGGTGAGGCATCACCCCCCTCTTTCACGCGCTCCGCATCACAGGGCAGTAATGGAGAGCGGAAGCGTCACTCTGTGCTTGACATCGGGAGTATGTGAAGAGATGGTATGGAGGGTGATTCACTCTGTGTTTGACCCGGTGCGTGGAGGAAGTTTCACTCTATCACTGAATCCAGGAGAGTGTGATGGGACGTTGTGGAGGTGGATTCACTCTGTGTCTGACCACGAGATTGTGAGACGTAACATTTCAGCTTCATTCCATGTCTCACTTCGGGAATGTCTGATGGGACAAGCTTCACTATGTGTCTGCCGCAGTATTGTGTGTTAGGACATTGTCCAGAGAGGTTCACCCTATTTCTGACCCCTGGAGTGTGTTATGGCACCGTGTAGAAAGAGTTTCAGTTTCATTCCGAGAGTGTGTGACCGGACGGTAATGCTGGGGCTACACTCTGTGTCTGAATCCGAGAGTGTGTGATGGAATCGTGGAGAGCCAGCTTCAGTCTGTGTCTGAATCCCAGAGTGAGAGATGGGACGGAACAGAGGGCGCATCACCCTGTGTCTGAATACGGGAGCGTGTGATAGGACGGTGTGGAGGGGGCATCACTCTGTGTCTGAATCCGGGAGTGTGCGATGGGACGGTGTGGAGGGAGCATTACTCTGTGTCTGACTCCCGGAATGTGTAATGGGATCGTAGAGAAAGAGAGAGAGAGAGCGTCTGTGCCTGACTCCGGACTGTGTGATGGGACAGTGCGGAGGGACGTTCATTCTATGTGACACCGGATTGCATGGTTGGATGTTGTGGAGTCAGTCTGAACCCGTCAGCGTGCCATGGGAGAGCGTGGACAGTACTTCGCTTTGTGAGTGAGCACAGCTGAGCGTGATGGGACGGTTGAGGGAGATCTTCACTCTGTGACACGCCAGGAGGTGTGTGATGTAAGGAGGCCGTAAGGAGGGAGATTTACACTGTGTTAGACTCGGGAGTGTGTGACGGGACGTTGTGTAGGGAGCTTCGCTAGTTTTCTGACTCCTGTGTTATTTGATGTCACTTGGTGACGATAACACTGTGTCTGACGATGGGAGTATGCGGCGGGATGGTGCAGAGAGTGTTCCATTTCCTACCTAATCACGGAGGTGGGGAGTGTTGGGAAAGTGTGGGAACAAAGCTTCAGTCTGAGGCTGACAACGGTCGTTTGTGATGAGACAGTGTGGAAGGACTCTGTGTCTGACACCCCGAGAGTATAATGAGACCGTGAGAGAACAGCTTCATTCTTCGTCTGTCCCCGAGAATGTGTGACGGGACATGGTGGATAGAACCTCAATTTGTGCCTGACCCGTCAGGAAGTGTGTGATTGGATGGCTTGTAGGGACCTTCACTCTATAACTGACTCCAGATGCCTGTGATGGGACGGTGCCGACGTAGTTTCATTGCGAGTCTGATCTCGGGAGTGTGTGGAGGGGCAATGTGGAGGGAGATTCATTCTGTCCGATCCCCGGGAGTGTGTGATGGGATTGTGCGGAGGGAGATTCACTATGTGTCAGATCCCAGGAATGTGTGATGGTACGGTATGAAGGGAATTTCACACTATGTCTGATCGCGGGAGTGTGTGATGGGACGGTGTGTAGGTAGGTTCACTCTGTCTGATCCAGGAAATGTGTGATGGGACAGTGTGGAGGGAGATCTAGGAAGTGTCTGACCCCTGGAGTATGCGAGGTGACGGGGGAAGAGGGAGCTTCACTCAATGTCTGAAGCCGGGAGTGTGTGATGGGACGGTGTGGAAGGGAGTTGCATTCTCTGTGTGAACCCAGGAGTGTCTGATGGGTCGGTATGGAAGCAGATTCACTCTGTTTCTGACCCCGGAAGTGTGTGATGGGACGATATTGAAGGAGCTTCGCTCCTTGTCCGACCTCCGGGAGTGTGTGCTGGAACGGTGTGGAGGGAGATTCGCTCTGTATCTATCCCCAGGATTGTGTGATTGGACGGTGTGTAGGGATTCCTGTTATATGTCTCTTTTCAGGTGGATGCAATGGACGGATGTAGGGGAATCGCTGTTACTTGTTCGGAATTTCCAGAGCAAATTTGTCAAGGGACCGGTGAGGAGTGTATTTAATTCTCAATTTGACCAGTTGTGTGTGATGGGATGGTGAGGTGGGATCCTCTTTCTGTGTCTGACGCAAAGCGGATGTAATGGACTTTGCGCAGGGAGATTCACTGTTCCTTGTTCCTAATTTCCAGAGCAAGTGTGTTACCAGAACTGGATCAGAAATGAAAACCGGTCTTATTTTATATCCACGTTTAACATTTCCTACGATGAGGCGAAGCAGTATTGTTCGAACTCTGATTCTAAACTTCTTGAAATAAATTCAGCAGAAGAAGAGGTACGTGTCAGATCGACAGAAGATATATCCACACCAGAGTGAAGCTCCCTCCACACCGTCACATCACACACTCACGTGGTCGGACACATAGAGCTCCCTCCACACGGTCCCATTATACATTCCCGGGGTCAGACGCAGAGTAAAGCTCCTTCCACACCGTCACATCACGCACTTCCGTGTTCGGGCAGAGAGTGAGGCTCCCTCCATAAGGTCCCATCACACACTCCCGGGGTCAGACACAGAATAAGGCTCCCTCCACACCGTGCCATCACATTCTTCTGTGCTGAGACACAGAATTAAGCTCCTTCAACACCATCCCTTCACACTCTCCTGGGGTCAGACATATAGGGACGCTCCTTAAATTTTGCTCGAATTCAATCACTAATGATAGCAACTTAATTTCACAGAACTTTGTTGACAAAGCTGTCCGCGATCAAGGTAGTTCATACTGGATTCGAAAATGCAAAGACGGGTGAGATTTGGGATCTTGCAAGTTCCTGAAAAGAAAGTGGGTCGTCGGATTGATACAGGCTGCGAGAAGCGAGTGGGCAGTGGATTTATTTTGGGGACTGGCACAGGCTGCGGGAAGGCTGTGAGCAGTGGGATTAGTTTGTGGTCAGACACGGGTTGCTAAAGGGAGTGGGTATTGGTATGAGTTTGCGGACTGACAAGGGCTGTGGGGAGAGAGTTTGCAGTAAAATTAATATAACCATATAACTATATATCAATTTCAGCACGGAAACAAACAGGACATCCCGGCCCTTCTAGTCCATGCCGAAAGCTACCTCTCACCTCGTCCCACCAACCTGCACTTAGCCCATAACCCTCAATTCCTTTCCTGTCCATATACCTATCCGATTTACTTTAAATGACAAAATCGAACCTGCCTCTACTACTTCTACTGGAAGCTCGTTCCACACAGCTACCACTCTCTGAGTAAAGAAGTTCCCTCTCGTGTTGCCACTAAACTTTTGCCTTTTAACTCTCAACTCACGTCCTCTTGTTTGAATCTCCCCTACGCTCAATGGAAAAAGCCTATCTACGTCAACTCCATCTATCCCCCTCGCAATTTTAAATACCTCTGTCAATTCCCCCCTCAGCCTTCAACGCTCCAAAGAATAAAGACCTAACTTGTTCAATCTTTATCTGTAACTTAGGTGCTGAAACTCAGGTAACATTCTAGTAATTCTCCTCTGTAGTCTATCTATTATGTTGACCTCTTTCCTATAATTCGGTGATAGAACTGGACATAAAACTCCAAATTTGGCCTCACCAATTCCTTGTATAATTTTGACATAACATCCCAACTCCTATACTCATTGCTCTGATTTATCAAGTCCAGCATACCAGACGCTTTCTTCACTACCCTATCTACATGAAATTCCACTTTCAGGGAATTATGCACCATTATTCCTAGATCACTGTTGTGCTGCGTTCTTCAAGGCCCTACCATTTACCATGTATGCTCTATTTTGATGAGTCCTACCAAAATGTAGCACCTCAGACTTATCAACATTAAACTCAATCTGCCATCTTCCAGCACACTCTTCCTGCTGGCCTAACTCTCTCTGCAAGCTTTGAAAACCTACTTCATTATCCACAACGGCACCTATCTTAGCATCATTTGCATACTTACTAATCCAATTTACCACCCCACCATTCAGATGGTTAATGGATATGACAAACAGCATTGGACCCAGTACAGAGCCCAGAGGCACACCACTAGTCACCGGCCTCCAAGCTGACAAACAGTTATCCACCACTACTCTCTGGTATCTCCCATCCAGCCACTGCTGAATCCATTTTACGACTTCAATATTAATACCGAACGATTGATCCTTCCTAACTAACGTTCCGTGCGGAACCTTATCAAAGGCCTTACTGAAGTCCATATAGACAGCATCCACTGAATTACCCTCGTTAACTCTCCTAGTAACTTCTTCAAAAAAACTCAATAAGAATTGCCAAAAATGATATTGCACGCACAAATCCATGTTTACTGCTCCTAATCAGACCCTGTTTATCCAGATAATTATATGTACCATCTCTAAGACTACTTTCCATCAATTTTCCCATCAGTGACGTCAAACTTGCAGGCAGATAGTTGCCAGGTTTACTCTTAGAACCATTTATAAACAATGGAACCAAAAAGCTAAACGCTCATGACATTTGAAGTATTTCTGTCAGAGACCCTGATATTTCTACATTAACTTCTCTCAAGGTCCTAGGGAATATCTTGTCAGGAGCCGGAGACTTATCAACTTTTTTATTCTTTAAAAGCTCCAGTACTTCCCCTAGTTTAATCATCATAGTTTCCATAACTACCCTACTTGTTTGCCTTACCTTATACAATTCAATATCCTTCTCCTCAGTGAATAACGATAAAAAATATTGTTTAAAATCTCCCCCATCTCTTTCAGCTCCACATATAGCTGTCTACTCTGATTCTCTAAGGGACCACTGTTATCCTGCACTATCCTTTTGCTATTAATATAACTGCAGAAACCCTTTGGATTTATTTTCAGCTTACGTGCCAAAGCAACCTCATATCTTCTTATAGCTTACTAATTTATTTCTTAAGATTCTTTAACATTCTTTATATTTATAAATGAACACCTCATTTGCACCATGTTGCCTATATTTAGTGTAGATCTCTTTCTTTTTCCGAACCAAGTTTCCAATATCCCATGAAAACCATGGCTCTCTAAGCGTTTAACCTTTCCTTTCAACCTAACAGGAATATAAAGATTCTGTACCCTCAAATGTTCAACTTTAAATGACCTCCATTTCTCTAATACATCCTTCCCATAAAACAAATTGTCCCAATCCACTCCTTCTATATCCTTCCGCATTTCCTCAAAGTTATCCTTTCTCCAATCAAAAATCTCAACCCATTGTCTAGACTTATCCTCCCCCATAATTATATTGAAACTAATGGTATTGTGATTATTGGACCCGAAGTGCTCCTCAACACATTCCTCCGTCATCTAACCTATCTCATTCCCCAACAACAGATCCAACATCGCCCCATCTGTCGTTGATACCTCTCTGTATTGCGGCAAAAAAACTATCCTGCATACAGCCAACAAAATCCAAACCATCCAGACTTTTTACAGGATGGGCTTCCCAGTCTATGTGTGGAAAATTAAAATCTTCCACAGTCACATCCTTGTGCTTACTGCAAATATATGCTATTTCCGTACAAATTTGCTCCTCCAATTCTCGCTCCCCATTAGGTGGTCTATAAATGTTACTACACCTTTCCCATTCCTCAATTCCACCCAGATACCCTCCCTAGACGAGCCGACTAATCATACTGCCTAACCACCACTGTAATATTTTCTCCGACAAGCAATGCAACACCTCCCCCTCTTGCCCCTCTGATTCTATCGCACTTGAAGCAACGAAATCCATGAATATTTATTTGCGAATCACACCCCTCCTGCAACAATGTTTCACTAATTGCCACAACATCATATTTCCAGGTATCAATCCATGTTCTAAGCTCATCCACCTTTCTTACAAAGCTCCCAGCATTAAAATAGATGCATTTCAGAAACTCTCCACCTCTTCCTCTCTGCTTATCCCCAACGGTGCAAACACCTTTATTATTTTTTCCTTCTCCCCTACATCTTGGTTCTGAGCGCACCCCTTCTCTATAACCTGCCTATCCTCCCTCACACACTGTCTACTAGCTTTCTGTTTTATGAACTAACCTCCTCTCTCCTAGTCTCTTCAAATTGATTCCCAACCCCAACCATTCGAGTTTAAAGTCTCCCTAGTAGCCTTAGCAAATATCCCCGCCAGGATATTTGTCCCCTTAGGATTCAAGTGTAACCCGTCCTTGTTATACAGGTCACACCAGCCACAAAAGAGGTCCCAGTAATCCAGAAACTTCAATCACTACACCCCGCTCCAATCCTTCAGCCACGCATTTATCATCCACCTCATTCTATTCCTTCTCTCACTGTCGCGTCGCACAGTCAGTAATCCCGAGATTCCTACTTTGCGGTCCTTCTTTTCAACCCCCTTCCTGTCTCCCTATATTCTCCTTTCAGGACCACTTCCCTTTTCCTACGTATGTCATTGGTACCTGTATGTACCACGCCCTCTGGTTCCTCACCCTCCCACTTCAGGATATCCTGGACGAGATCAGAAACATCCCGGACCCTGGCAACAGGGAGGCCAACTACCATCCGGGTCTCCTGACTGCGTCCACAGAATCGCTTATTTGACCCCCTACCTATCGAGTACCTTATTACTACTGTCTTCCTCTTCCTTTCCCTACCCTTCTGACCTACAGGGCCGGACTCATTGTGCCGGTGGCATGGCAAATGTCGTCCCCGCCAACAGTACTCAAACAGGAGTACGTATTGACAAGGGGTCCAGCCACTGAAGAACTCCCTACTACCTGACTATTCCCCTTCCCTCTCCTACCCGTGACCCACCTGTCAGCCTCCCGTGGCTCCGGTGTGTCCATCTGCCTGTAACTCATCTCTATCATCTCCACCCTCTCCCTGACCAGACGAAGGTAATCGAGCTACAGCTCCAGCTCCATAACACGGTCCCTTAGGAGCTGCAGCTCGGCGCACCTGGCGCAGATGTGTACGTCCGGGAGGCTAGGAGTCTCCAGGAACTCCCACATCCGACAAGACGAACAACAAGATGCCCTCACACTCATAATTCCCCCTTTCCTCGAATAACAGGAAAAATTGAAAGCTAAACCTACCTTGCCTCGCCCGTTTCCGCCTAATCCCATTGAGCCAAAGGCCTTATGCCTTCACTCTGCTCCCGGCTCACTCCGGGAAAATGACGCTGCCCGCTGTGTAAGGTTGTGTTCTTTTTAAATCTTCCCCGCTTCACTGCCTGACGTCACACGCCTGCGCAGTCCCGCCTCTCTTAAATCCGATGAGAAGAAGAAAAAAATCAAAATGACTCCCGTCCTGATCACCAGACTTCCTTCTCCAAATGTGGGAACTGACATGGGATGTGGGAAGGGAGTGTGATGTGGGAGTCTTTTGATTGTTGACACTGATCTTTAGGGAGAAGGCTAGGCAGTGGGTTTATTTTGGCGACTATCACGGGGCCTAGGGGTGAGAGTGGCGCTATGGAGCTCTTTTGGGAACTGACCCAGGTTGTGGGAAGGAGTGAGGCAGTGGGAGCACTTTGGGGCCTGGCACATTTCTGTGGGAAGAGAATGAGGGTTGGGTGCGCTTTCGGGACAGACACAGATCTGTGGGGAGAGAATGATTCAGTGGGAGTACTCTGGGGACTGAGACACGTCCGTGGGGAGAGCATGGGAAGCGGGAGATGTTTTGGTGATTGGCACAGGTCTCTAAGAAGAGGGTTGAGCAGTGGGATTATTTCGGGGACCGGCACGGGGCTGTGGGGAGAGAGTCAGGCAGTGAGTGTGGTTCGGACTGACACTGATCTGTGGGGTGGGAGTGGTGAGTGTGAGTACTTAGGCAGAAAACACAGGCCTATGGGGAGACAGTAAAGGAGCGGGAGCACTTTGAGGGCTGACACGGGGCATTGGGGGGCACTTGCACGGTGGGAACATTTTTGGGACTGCCACGGGCCTGTAAGAAGAAGGTTGGGTACTGTTATTATTCTGGACACTGACACCGATCTGTGGGTAGAGAGTGGGGCAAGGGATTACTTTGGTGACTGACACACTGTTGCAGGGAGACAGTGGGTCAGTGGCAGTATTCTGGAGACTGACACAGGGCTGTGCTGGGAAAGTGGGGTTGTGGGAGATGTTGGGGTGATACAAGTCAATGGCGAGGGAGTTATCAGTGGTTTTGGGGACTGACTGCTGGAGGTGCGTTGAAATTGTTTACCCCTCTTTGACAGGATGGTGGCATCGAATGTCATGTTCCGAATGTCCGGTGGAGACCCCGAGTGCGGTGTATGTACATATTACAGTGAGCTTAAACCTTGCGATCAGGTTCGTACGCTCTTCATCTGTGAGAAGTCTGCACCTTTGTGCCCGGATATTTCTGAAAAGATCCGGGATCTCTGTCAACGAACAGTGCGACTGACTTGAATATAATGATAAAACCCTCTTTCTCCCCCATTTCTCAACCACTCACACTACTCTTTCCGCGCCGTTGCCCCTCACCCTTACCCTTATCGTTACTCTTTTCGTCTATGGCAATCTGACACCATCTTGCCCTCGCTTTACCCTCGTCCGTGTAAAGTCTTTCTCTCAACCCTCTCCATTCCCGCCTCCTCTGTTTCATCCCCATTTCCCTCATCCTGCTTTCTTGCCTCCCTCTCCCCCAATTCCCCCTTCTGTTCCCGGTCTCTCCCTCGATTCTCTACTCCTTCTCTACCCACTCTCCCCATCGCACTGTGTCACTTTTATCTAAACCAACTCGCTTCCCGCTTCTGCCTGTAGCTACTCTCACCTCAATCATGTGTGTTAATGTTCTCGATACCCCAGTCCTGGGGAAATAGAGTGCACGCATTCGCCTTATCTATGTCCCTCGTGGTTTTCTACACCTCTGTAAGATCACCGAAAAGAGTCTCAGAATTCCCATCCTCGCTCCATAACTCAGTCCCTCCTGTCCCGGCAGCATCCTCGGAAATCTCCCTCTGCAATCTTTCCAGTTCGTTGAGATTTTTCTTAGAGCAAGGCAAGCAGAACTGAACTCTATACTCCAAGTGCGGCCTGACCGACGTTATCTGCAACTTCAACGTGACCTCCGACCCCCGTACTCAGTGTCCTGACTGATGAAGGCCAGCGTGTCAAATGTCCTGTCCGCCTGTATCGCATCTTTTCTACCGGATTCACTGTTTTATTTTATTATCTGTGACTTAGACAACCTGAGATTTGTTCTTTTGAAGTATCATTAGGGCGCAAATATGTAGAATTAATGTCTAAAGCGAAAAGCTAATAAATGCCGCAAAAATGTGGAGGTGGTGCTGATGCGTTCAAGAATATGCTGGCGGAGGGGAATAAGGTGTTCCTGGTTCATTGACTTTTCAGTCTCCTGTCCGTCATCAACCCTCCTTCCCAGCCGACCATCCTCGTCACCGTCATCCACGACGTCCCCTACAGCCCTTCCCGTTTCCGCCACCGCCATCTTCTTCCACGCACCCTGTCTCCATCCACTACACTCCGGCCGTCTCCGTACTCTCCTCCTTCCCCAACTCCTCTCACTGTCTCTCTGACCCGCTCCATGCCCTGCAAGTCCTCCACGGTTCCATTAACCCTCTCCCTCCTGTACACGTCTCCGTCTCTCTGTTCAAATGGAATTCTGAGGCGGACGGAATGAGGTGACGTCTAGTGTTACACCAGCCCCCTTCCACCGAATATCGATCTCACGGTTCTGAGCCTCTGCACTGTTCTGTGTGAACAGGCCGATCGTTTGGTTCGATAAAACTTCATCCCAGTGACTGAGATCTCATCACCACGCCCGGTCTTCCACCAAAACCACAGCCTCTTGCAATTCCCTCCTGTTCCCGCAACACCCTCTGAACACAAACACACGCAGATTCTCCGAGCCTGCACACGATTCAAGACGACCTGAACGGCGGAGTTCTGGGGATTGGTGATCGGGAAGGAGCATCGGAATATCGGAGTTTCGGAAGGGATCCAGGGGGTGTAAGTTGCAATTTGCTTCTGAACCCGGGTGTGTGCGATAGGACGGTCCGGAGAATGCGTCACCCAGTGTCTAACTTCAGGAGCACGTGATGCGACTGTGTGGAGGGAGTTTCACTCTGTGCCTGACCCCGGGAGTATGTGATGGATCAGTGTGGAAGGAGCTTCACGGTGTCTGAACCCGAGAGTGTGTGATGGGATGGTGTGGAGGGAGCTTTACACAGTGTCTGACCCCGGAAGTGTGTGTTATGACGGTACGGAGGGAGATGCAGTCTGTTTCAGTCCCCGGGAGTCTATGATGAGGGGCGGAGGGATATTCAGTCTCTGTTTGAACCCAGGAGTGTTGGATGGGCGGTGTGCAGAGATTTTCACTCACTGTTTGTGTGTGTGTGTGTGTGTGTGTGTGTGTGTGTGTGTGTGTGTGTGTGTGTGTGTGTGTGTGTGTGTGTGTGTGTGTGTGTGTGTGTGTGTGTGTGTGTGTGTGTGTGATGAGCCAAATAAAAGAGAAAGTGGCGGTAAATTTGATTTGAGTGGAAGTCAGAGGATTTAAAGGTGGAAGTGAGGAATGAGAAGTGTATGAACGCGTTCATGGGGCTTCATTATCGACCACCGAACAGTCCTGGGGATTTAGAGGAACAAACCTGTGGAGAGTTCGGAGTCTGTTGAAAGAGACATTAGGTTGTGACATCGGGTGAGTTTAACATGCTTGATATTGACTGTGAGCCTCATACTGTGGAAGGACCACTGGGATAGTTTTCTTAATCAGTTAGGAAACGTTCCTTAATCAGTAGATAGAAAGTCCCAATTAGAGAGTGCAATAGTTGATCTCATCCTATCGAATAGGACACGCCAGGGGACAGAAGTTTGTGTCGGGGATCACTTTGCATCTAGTGATGGTAGTGCCATTAGATACAAGGTAGTTATGGAAAAGAATGGGCGTGACCTCGAGTTAAGTTTCGTTTTGAGGTTTATAACAATACGAGACGCAAGCAGACCAGATAGCTTGTATCTTTTACCCCCAGGATGGAAATCACTAATAACAGAGGACCTGCATTAAGGTGAGAGAGGGTATGTTCAAGGGAGATGAGTTTGGCAAGTTTTTGTTTTCACAGAGATTGGGGGGTGATTGGAACGTGCTGGCAGCGCTGGCGGTGGAAGGAAATCCATAGAGGAGTTTAAGTCCCTCTTTATCAGGCACGCGGGCGGGCAGAGAATGGAGGGAGTCGGATGTTGTGTCGGCAGAAGGAAATCAGTTTAAGTGGTATATCACAACTCTCGGGCCGAAGGGTTTGCTCTGCCGTGTGATTTACGTTCTCTGCTGTGCAGAAAGAGCAGAGTGATTTCAGCTCATCGGGTGGGAAGAGCAGGGGGTTGGGTAGAACAAGGAACTTGACGAATTATCGGCAATCAGAGGGAACGCCCAATTCGCTGAAGGCAAAGGCCGTGAAAAAGACACACAGCGACACAATCTTCAAAGGAGCACTGGAAAACCCCTTACAGTGTTTCTGTGTCACCGACACAACCCTCTTGGTGATACCAACACGCCCCTCATGGTCACACCCACATACTGACAGACCCTGCACTGCAACAGGGAAACATCCTCGCTGTTCATAACACCCTCCCTCCACAATACCCCTCCCCGTATCCGTAAAACACTCCCTCTCCTTCACTACTCATCGTCCCCGTCACACATTCCCTCCACTACACCACTCCCGTCACCGTTACCCGTTTCTCCCTTAGAAGCTACCCCGTCTCCGGGACTCAGCCCCTGCCCTGCACACATTCTCGTCTGGGTCATCCACAACATTCACTACACCCCTCCCCGTCCGCCTGACCCACCCCATCACTTAAACCCGATCCCGTCTTCGTCAACCTCTCCTTCTCCTGCACTACTCCCTGTCTCTGTCACACACTCCTTACCCAAAACAAATTCACTTTCAGTCATCCTTCCCTCCGTTTCAGGCTACCACGTCTCCGTGACACATTGGCCCTCTCCCCCCACCTCGCACACGTCCTTCCTCCCGTATCTCCCACCTTCCTGGCTCCGTTACCTCCTCAATCCCATAACAAATACGTCGTCCCTCCGCTCTCCTCCCTCTCTGGGTTCACAGGCAATTGTGGGAGTATGACGGAGAGGAGACGTCTGGTGTTACACTACCACACCCTCACACCCTAAACCCGATAACGATCTTCTCTACATTCATTTTTATCACCGCCATCTTCTTTTACCAATCCCGTCTCCATCAACAGTCTATCCCCTACACTGCTTGTCGTCTCCGTTATCTCCTCCTTTCAATCTCCTCGCCCCGTCTCCCTGACCCGCTCCGTCCCCTACACTCTCCACGGTTCCATCAACCCTCTCGCTCCTCAACACCCCTCGGATCGTCTGGAATTCTGGGGAGGAAGGGGGAGAAGTGACATCTGGTGTTACAACCCCCTCCTCCGGATGTCGATCTCTCGGTTCTGATGCTTTTCATTGCTCTGTGTGGAGAAGCCTATCTTGCGGTTCCACACCACTTTCTCTCAGTGACCACTGTCTCAACACCACGTCCCTACTCACTCTCCTCTCAACTTCCCCCACTTCTCTGCTCTTCCCTGCTCACCATCTGAACACAAACACACGCACAGTCTCCGAGACAGACACACAATGAAGGACTACTGGAACGACGGAGTGCTGGTGGTAGTGAGAGGAAAGCAGCTTCTGAACCCGGAGTGTATGACGGAACCGGGGGAGGGAGCTTCAATCTGTGCCTGTCCCCTTGTCTGGGTGATGGGACGGTGTGGGGTGAATTTCGTTCATTGTTTGAATCTGTATCCGTGTGATGAACCGGAGCAGAGGAGGCGTACCTCGGAGTAAAGAGGTGGGCAATCGCAGCAGCCATTGTTAGAGTAAACAGTATTTGAAGTGAAAGATGGAGGGCTTATCAATTTGATGCTGTAAGGAGGAGAGTCCCCGCTGAGAGAAGGCACAAAACTGTTGGCAAATGTGTTTTTCATTTTATTAATTGTTTCGTTTATAATTACAGTTAGAAAGAGCAGTAAGCATGCCTGACAGGAGAGTTGACTGCTTCCCTTGCGGGTTGTGGGAGGGCATGGAGACCTCTGGAGTCGCTGAACTCTTCACCTGTAAGAAGGTAATCCAGCTGCACCTTCTGTCACTCTGCGTTACAGAGTTGGAACTAGAACTGGATGAACTCGGGATCATTCGGGAAGCTGAGCGGGTGATAGGGAGGACATATAGAGATGCATGTACTTACAGCCAAGGTGTAGGATACAGGAATCTGGGTGTCTGACAGGAAGGTGAAAGGGGATGAACAGCCAGAACCAATGCAGAGACCCCTTGTGGCCAAACCGATCAATAACAGGTAGACCACGTTAGATACTTCTGGATGGGAGGAGAGAGGTGCAAATGACCAAGCAGAGGAAAGTCTCACCGGTCAGGACTCTGGCACTGACTATGGTTCTGTGGCTCAGAAAGGAATGGGGTGAGATGTGGCGAGCTGTATCGATACAGTGTTCCTTGTTAGAGGAACAGAAAAGTGATACTGTGGACGAGAACGAGATTTCTCAATGGTATGTGGTCCCCAAAGTACAAGGATGTCGCTAGGAATGATGAGCGGTGAACAGATAGATGTGTACAAGATAACGAGAGGTACTTATCGTGTGGACAGTCTGACCCATTTTGTCAGAGCTGAAATGGATGGCACAAAAGCGCATTTATTTATGGTGCTTGGAAGTATGTACAGAGGAGTCGCCAGGATAAGTTTTTTTTACGTAGAGGGGTGAGTGCGTGGAATGGGCTGCCGGCGGCGCTGGTGGAGGCGGATACGATAGGGGCTTTTGAGAGACTCCAGGCTGGCTGCATGGAGCTTGGAAAAATAGAGGCCTATGGGTAAACCCTAGGTCGTTCTAAGTTAGGGACATTGCTCAGAACAGATTTCTGGGCCTACGGGCCTGTATTGTGTTGCAGATTTTTCTATGTTCCTATGTTGCCTATGTTATAGACACCAGTACATAGGGACGAAGAGGGAGCCGTTTCTGCAAACTTATGTATGTGCAGGTGTGGCCAAAAATAAAAAGAACTTTCAGTTTAACAGTAGGGTTGGAATGAGAAATTCAGATGTGCCCAGAATACAGCCAGGATCTGGCTGTTAATTGCAATACCAACAGCTCCATGTGGCACAAAGCACACACAATATGTATAAAATAGAAAGACAGCAAGCATATGTAGAATATGAAGAAAATACATTCACGCATTATGTACACACACACACACACACACACACACACACACACACACACACACACACACACACACACACACACACACACACACACACACACACACACACACACACACACACACACACACACACACTCACTAACTCCGAGATTCACACACAATTCGAGAGTACCGCAAGGCCGATGTGCTGGCTATTGGTGGAGTGGGGAGACCGGGGGAGGGAGGGAGCTTCGCACTGTGAGTCCAATAGACTGTACTGCGACGCTGAGGGAGGTACTTCACATGTCTGACGCCGGGAGTGTGATGAGATAATACTTAGGCTTTGGACAAGCTGTGATCTGGCAAAGATGTACTTGGTAATTTGGAGCCCAAGCGCTGTTTACCCTCATTGGAAAAGGGAACGGATTGTGTCGTGAATAGTGTGGCTTTGAAGGAGAGAGGGACTTTAGTGTACAAGGCTTGGTAACACACACTGTGAATGGAACAGAACGCCAGCGCCCTCAAAGGGACTCTGCAAAACGCTTACGGTGACACTGCCACACGCCCCACCGTGATGGCGACACGTCTTTCACCTTGACGCCAATTTACCGACACGCCCTTTCTCGAAGCACTGACACACTCCTCCCCGTCTCCGTTATCCCCTTCCCTCCATAAACACCTCCGGTCTCCGTTTTCGCTTTATATAATTATAAAGCGTTTTACTGTCCTTTTCTTATATGAGGGGAGTGTTGGTATCACGGTGAATATTGGGTCGTTGTAATGTCTAGGGGCCTGTCAGTACCACAGTGTGTGGTGTGTTGGTATCGCGGTGAAGGGTGGTTCGGGGTATTGTTGGGAATGTGTCGCTGTTATGTGGCTATATTTCTTCTCTGTTGTTTGGTCGTGTGACCGGTGTTGAACTCTTCATGAATCCTCCAGCAGATACTCGTGATACTGAGGTATCTGATAAAACGCAGATAAACAATCTGCTTGAGTCTGATCAGCCTCTCCCTGTGCGTCGTTCACTGCCCATGTCGTCTGTGAAAATTCGTTCCTTGTCTTTATCAATCCATCGTCATATTCCCTGATCCACCCCACACCTGCTCTTCCCGCCCTCTGAGTTAAGATCTCTCTCTTCCCCTCCCGCAGAGCAGTGAAATGAGACAACAGAACAAAGGAGACCATTCTGCCCGCAATCATGTGCTAAACCAAATAACTAAATCTTTTCTGTCTACGCAAAGTCGATCTCCCTCCATTCCCTGTACATCCACGCGCCTGTCAAAGAAGCACTTAAACACCTCTATCGATCTGTCTCACCCACAAACCCTGGCAGCACATTCCAGTTACACACGCTCTCTGTGTAAGCAAGACGTTGCCCATCACAGCTCCTATAAGCATACGCCCTCTCTCCTTAAACTCTGCGGTATTCGACATTTCCATCCCAGGTAAGAAAGTTTCTCTCGTCTATCTCTGTCTCTCTAAATGATGTACACCTCTATCTGTTCTCCTCTCATCCTACTCCGCTCCAGTAAAAAAAAATACCGGCAGTCTGGTCTACCTGTGTCTCTCGTAATTATATAGAAATTAGCCCCAAGAACATGGTCATTAATTTCTTATCCTACATTTCCACCCATAAGGGCCTGATGTTGACGATTTCTCATGTCCTATCCTGACAGAGCACTGCGGTGACATTTTCTCTGCCCTGTAATGTCACCCCTCCTCCTTTAATTTGTTCTACTTTTTGACGTCATAAACTGAAATTGCATTGAATTGAAATGAAATGAAATATTCTCGCCTGTAGAGGTCGCACCTTCCTTGGAAGAGAGCCCAATGATCCACATATCTGAAGCCCTGTTTCCGACCCTAACGCTTCATCCACCTGTTAAACTGTATGTTCTTTCTACTTTTTTGACTACGCCAGCACATACAGAACATATATATATATATATATATATATATATATATATATATATTTATTTCCTCATTTTGATGCCAGTTTTCGCTCGCCTCTCCTCGCTGATGCATCGAAATGATAAAGGCTCAAATGACCAGTCCGATACTGTCCTCTCCAACAATGGCCGCTCCGCTTGCCGCTGCCTTGTGTTTGTTTCCACTTGCTGATGTATCCCGTTCCGTGATTGTTCGCTGCTCAAACCCCATCACTTCGGTAAAGTACAGTTTTCCATGCGCTCCGCAGAATGCGGGAGTTCCCATTTTCTCGTTCCCTGCCGCTGTCCAGAGTTTGACTAAACGACGAACCATCGCCTCATACTCTAACGGAGTCAAAAACAGGTGAAACTCCCTCCGTCCCCCCTCACCCCTCTCATCAATACCCAGCACTTCGGCTTTCATTCGTCCCGAATTGTGTGTGCCTCTCGGGAACTGTGTATGCGTGTGACCCGATGGTTTGCTGAGCAAAGAGGCGGGGAGGCCGGAGTTTGAAGGCCACAGACAGAGTGCTCAGATTGCAGACTCTGGAGCGAGTGGTGTCGATCCACACGATCGGCCTGTGCATTCAGATCTGTGGAGAAACTCAGAACCGAGAATTTAATAACCTGTGAAAGGGGGCAGGTGTAAACTCTACGATGTGGAGTTCTCTAGGGGATAGAGTTGATCACTGAGCCAGCGGGGGGTAGGGGGGTGGCTTAGTGGATGGAGTTAAGGGATGATGGAGAATGGCAGTTGTGCAGGCAAGGGCGTGAGTCAGGGAGATCGGAAGTGTTTATAGAGGGAAGGGCGTAATGGAGACGGGGAGGAGTGTGTCAGTGCTACGAGGCGGAGCATGTCTTTGCACTGGTGTCACGATGAAAGACGTGTCGTCGTCACGGTGGGGCATGTGGCAGTGTCACCTGAAGCGTTTTTCAGTGTCCCATTGAGAGCACTGGCGCCTTCGGTCCCATTCACAGTGTGTGTACCCAAGCCTTGTACACCAAAGTCCCTCTCTCCTTCAGAACCTCTCATATTCGCAGCACATAACCTTTTCCAATTAGGTTATGCAGCGCTTGAGCTCCAAATTGCCACGTACATCTTTGTCAGAACGCAGCCTGTCAAAAGCCTAAATATTATCGCGTCACACTCCCGGGGTCAGACATGTGAAGAACCTCCAGCACCATCGCAGCACACCTTACCGGAGTCAGCAAAGGTACGGAGCCCTCTTCCTCCTCCGTTTTCCTCTCTCACAAATACCGAGCTCTTCGGCGTTCCAGCAGACTCGAATTGTGTGTGACTCACGGAGATGGTGTTTGTGTGACTGGATTGTATGCTGAGGGAAGAGGAAAGAAAGGGAGGAGCGGGGGACAGGGAATGTGTGGTGAGATTGCAGTCACTGATTCAACTAGTGCTGGAATCACACGACCAGCTTGTGCATGCATAGTTGTGGAGGCGCTCAGGAGCTGCTGAGAGATATCCGGCGGAAGGCGGGAGGTGTATCAACAGACGTCATCTCTCCCTCATAATCCCCACAATTGCCTGTGAACACAGTAAAAGAGGCGAATGGGACGGAAACGGAGATGGGGATAGCTTTAGGGGACTGTGGAGGTAACGGAGCTGTAGGAAAAGCAGTGGATCAGGGAGACGGGACGGGTGCAGGGGAGGGAATAGGACACGGAGACGTGGTAGCCTGTAAGGGAAAAACTGCTGACTGAAAGTGAATCTGTGTTGTGTAAGGAGTGTGTGACAGAGACAGGGAGTAGTGCAGGAGAAGGAGAGGTTGACGAAGACGGGTTCGGGTTTAAGTGATGGGATGGGTCACGCGGACGGGGAGGGGCGTAGTGAATGTTAGGGATGACCCAGACGGAGAATGTGTGCAGGGTAGGGACTGTGTCACGGAGACGGGGCAGCTTGTAAGGGAGGTACGGGTGACGGAGACGGTAGTGGTGTAGTGGAGGGAATGTGTGAGGGACGAGAAGCAGTAATGGAGATGGAGTGTTTGATATATTCGGGAAGGGGTTTTGTGAAGGGGGTGTGTGTAATGCACACAGCGAGGAAGATTCGTAGTTGCAGTGCAGGGTCTGTCAGTGTGTGGGTGTTACGATGAGGGGCGTGTTAGTATCACGACGAGGGTTGTGTCGGTGACACAGAAACACTGTAAGGGGTTTTTCAGTGTCCCTTTGAAGATGGTGTCGGTGTGTGTCTTTTTCACGGCCTATGCCATCGGTGAAATTCCTTTTTGTACCCTACCCTCTGCTCTTCCCACCAGATGAGCTCAAATCACTCGGCTCTTTCTACAGAGAAAAGAACGTAAATCACACAACAGAGCAGAACCTTCTGTCCATGAGTTGTGATATACCAATTAAACTGAATTTCTGCTGCCGACACAACATCCACCACCCTCCATTCCCTGCACACCCATATGCCTGTTGAAGAGTCACTTAAACGCCTCTATAGATCTCCCTCCACCACCAGCGTTGCGAGCACTTTCCAATCACCCGCCAATATCTGTGACAACTAAAACATGCCGAACTCATCTCCTTTGAACCTACCCCCTCTCATCTTAATGCAGGTCCTCTGGTATTAGACATTTCCACCCTGGGGGTAAAAGATACAAGCTATCAAGTCTATTTGCGTCTCGTATTGTTAGAAACTTCAAAAAGAAACTTAACTCTAGGTTACACCTATTCTTTTCCATAAATACTTTGTATCTAATGGAATTACCATCACTAGATGCAAAGTGATCCCCGACTCAAACCTCTGTTCCCTGGCGTGTCCTATTCGATAGGATGAGATCAAGTCTTGCACTCTCCCATTGGGACTCTCTATCCACTGATTAAATAAGCTTTCTGAACTGATTAATAAAACTATCCCAGTGGTCCTTTCACAGTATGAGGCTCACAGTCAATACCAAGAACATTCTTTCTTTCTAATTTCGTCCACTCCTGCACATACATAAGTTTGGAGAACCGGCTCCCTTTCCCTACCTATATAATGGTGATGATAACCACCGTACACCATCGAGGAATCTCGCTCTCGTTCGCAGTACCTTTTTCCCAGTCCCCTAACAAAGACAACCCTTACGACCCACTCTCTACCGAGGCACAGAACCATTCTCACTGCCAGAGTTCCCCTGCTTGGTCCCTCCTCCCATTCAGAAATATCCAATGTGGCGTACCTCTTTTTGAGCGGGTTGGCCACTAGGGGTCTCTGCACTCTCGCTGACTGTTTAACCCCTTTCACCTTCCTGTCCGTCACGCGGTTTCCTGAACCCTACACCTTGAGTGTAAATACCTCTCTATATGTCCTCCCTATCACCCCCTCAGCTTCCCGAAAGATCCCGAGTTCATCCAGTTCCAGTTCCAACCCTGTAACGCAGTGTGTTAGAAGGTTCAGCTGGATGAACTTTTTACAGACGAAGTTGTCAGGAACTCTTGAGGTCTCCCTGCCTTCCCACAACCCACAAGGCGAGCATTCAACTCTCCTGCCAGAGATTGCTTCTGCTCTGATGGTGGGATTATAAAGAAAGAAAGAATAATTAAACTGAACAAACACCAACGGCCGTTATCTCTCCCCAAGACTCCTCCTTGAAGTTTCAAAGAGATAAACTTCCACACACACGGGTTCAGACACAATCTGAAGCTTACTCCCCCGGCTCCCTTCAGAAACTCCTATGTTCAGAAGCTCCTTCCCTCTCACCAATTCCCAGAACTCGGCCGTTCGTGCAGTCTTGAATTGTGACTCCGGCTCGGAGAAAGTGCGTGTGTTTGTGTTCAGAGGGTGTGCAGGGAACAGGAGCGAAATGGAGGAGGGGGTGGTGGGAGCACTGACGCGATGCGGAGATAGCCTTCAGTGGGATGATGTTTTGGCGAACCAAACCAACTGCTCACAAAGAACAGTGCAGCGGCCCAGAAACGAGAAATCGATAACCGGTGGAAGGGAGCTGTGTATTGTAACACCAGACGTCACCTCTCCCCCTTTCTCCACATTATTCCATCTAAACAGAGACAGAGGGAGACGTGTGGAGGAGGGAGAGGGTTAATGGAATCGTGGAGGATCTGCAGGGGATGGAGCGGGTTAGGGAGACGGGGAGAGGAGTTGGGGCAGTAGGAGATAAAGGAGACGGTACGGAGTGTAGTGGACGGAGGGGTGATGGAGACAGGGTGTGTGGAAGAAGATGGCGCTGGCGGAAACGGGGAAGGCTGCAGGGGAAGTCGTGGATGACGGTGACGAGGATGGTCGGCTGGGAAGGAGGGTTGACGACGAACTGGAGTCTGAAAACTCAATGAACCAGGAACACCTTCTTCACCTCCGTCAGCATATTCTTGAACACATGAGCACCACCTCCACATTTTGCGGCATTTATTAGCTTTTTGCATTTGACATTAAATTTACATATTTGCGCCCTACTGATTCTTCAAAAGAAAAAAAATCTCCGGTGGTCTAAGTCACAGATAATAAAAGAGACCGTGAATCCAGTAGAAAAGATGCGATACAGGTGGACAGGACATTTGACACGCTGGCCTTCATCAGTCAGGACACTGAGTACGGGAGTCGGAGGTCACGTTGCAGTTGCAGATGACGTCGGTCAGGCCGCACCTGGAGTATGGAGTTCAGTTCTGCTTGCCTTGCTCTGAGAAAAATCTCAACGAACTGGAAAGATTACAGAGGGAGATTTGCGAGGATGCTGCCGGGACAGGAGGGACTGAGTTATGGAGCGAGGCTGGAAATGCTGAGACTTTTTACCGTGACATTACAGAGGTGTAGAAAACCACGAGGGACACATATCAGGCGAATGCGTGCACTCTATTTCCCCAGGAATAGGGTATCGTGAGAATTAACGCACATGATTGAGGTGAGAGTAGCTAAAGACAGAAGCGGGGAACGAGTTGGGTTAGATTAAAGGGATACAGTGGGATGGGGAGAGTGGTAGAGACGGAGTAGAGAATCGAGGGAGAGTCCGGGAATAGAAGGGGGAATGGGGGGAAGGGGAGGCAAGAAAGCGGGGTGAGGAAAATGGGGATGAAACACAGGAGGCAGGAGTAGAGAGGGATGGGAGAGAGACTTAAGATCGACGACGGTAAAGAGAGTTCGAGATGTTGAGCAAGAATGCATTTGAAGGAAAGAGGAGAATAGGGAAAGGGTGAGGGGCAGCGCGGCGGAAGGGGTAGTGTAAGTGGTTAAGAGAAATGGAGGAGAAAGAGGGTTTTATCATTATATTCAAGTCGGACCCACTGGTTGTTGACAGAGATCCTGGATCTTTTCAGAAATAACCGGGCACAACGGTGCAGACCTCTCACAGATGAAGAGATAACGAACCTGATCGCAAGGTTTACGCTCAGTGTACCATCTACATACACCACACTCGGGGAATCCACCGTACATCCGGAACATGACATTCGAAGCCACTTCCCTGTCAAGGAGGGGTAAACAATTTCAACGCACCTCCAGCTGTCAGTCCCCAAAAGCACTGATACTGTCCCTCGCCATCGACCCTTTGCACCCCAACATGCCCCACAACCCCACTTTCGCAGCACAGCCCTGTGTCAGTCTCCAGAATATCCCACTGACCCACTCTCTCCCTGCAGCCATGTGTCAGTCATTAAAGTAATACATTGCCCCACTCTCTACGCACAGATCGGTATCAGAGATCAGAATAATAGCAATACCCAACCTTCGCCTCACAGGCCCGTGTCAGTCCCCAAAATATTCCCACAGCGCTAGTGTCTTCGAAGGCCCCATCTCAGTCCTCAAAATGTCCCACTCCTCTACTGTCTCCCGACAGGTCTGTGTTTTTTGCCTAAGTACTCACTGTCACCACTCCCACCCCACATATCAGTGTCAGTCCAAACTACACTCACTGCCTGTCTCTCTCCCCATAGCCCCGTGCCGGTCCCGGAAATAATCCCACTGCTCAACCCTCTTCTTCGTGACCTGTGTCAATCACCAAAACATCTCCCGCTTCCCATGCTCTCCCCACGGACGTGTCTCTGTCCCCAGAGTACTCCCACTGAACCATTCTCTCCCCACAGATCAGTGACTGTCCCCAAAGTACACCCCTCCCTCATTCTCTCCCCACAGACATGTGCCAGGCCCCAAAGTGCCCCCACTGCCTCACTCTCTCCCACAACCTGGGTCAGTTCCCAACAGAGCTCTATAGATCCACTCTCACCCCAAGGCCCCGTGCGAGTCCCCAAAATAATCTCAAGGCCTCGCCTTCTCCCTAAAGATTTGTGTCAATCACCAAAAGACTCACTCTCGCACTCTCTTCCCACAGCCCATGTCAGTTCCCACATTTGGAGAAGGAAGTTTGAGGATCAGAACGGGAGTGTGGCGGGAGCCATTTTGATTTTTTCTTCTTCTCATCGGAGGTAAGAGAGGCGGGACTGCGCAGGCGTGTGACGTTGGGCAGTGAAGCGGGGAAGATTTAAAAGGAACACAGCCTCAGCGGGCAGCGTCGTTTTGCGGAAAGCAGAATGAGCCGGGAGCAGAGTGAAGGCTTTAAGGGCTTTGGCTCAACGGGCTTAGGCGGAAACGGGCGTGGCAAGGTAGGTTTAGTTTTTAATTTTAAAAAGGGGAAATTATGAGTGTGAGGGCAGGTTGCTGCTCTCGGTGTCGGATGTGCAAGGTCCTGGAGTCTGTCAGCCTCCCGGACGTGTACAGCTGCACCAGGTACGCAGAGCTGCAGCTCCTAAGGGACCGTGTTAGGGAACTGGAGATGCAGCTCGATGACCTTCGTCTGGTCAGGGAGAGTGAGGAGATAACAGAGAGGAGTTACAGGCAGGTGGTCACACCAGGGCCACGGGAGGCAGACAAGTGGGTCACGGTTAGGAGAGTGAAGTGCAAGAGTTAGCTACTAGAGAGTACCCCAGTGACTGTATCCCTTGACAATAAATACTCCTGCTTGAAAACTGTTGGGGGGGCAACCTACCTGGGGTAAAAGACAGTGGCCGTGCCACCGGCACAGAGTCCTGCCCTGTAGCTCAGAAGGGTAGGGAAAGGAAGAGGAAGGCAGTAGTAATCGGGGACTCGATAGTTAGGGGTCAGATAGGCAATTCTGTGGACGCAGTCAAGAGATCCGGATGTTACTTTGCCTCCCTGGTGCCAGGGTCCGGGATGTATCCGATCGCGTCCAGGATATCCTGAACTGGGAGGGTGAGGAACCGGAGGTCGTGATACATATCGGTACCAATGACACATGTAGGAAAAGGGAAGTGGTCCTGAATGGTTAATGTCGGGAGTTTGGGAAGGGAATTGAGAAGAAGGACCGCAAAGGTAGGAATCTCGGTATCAATGCCTGTGGCATACGACAGTGAGAGTAGGAATTGAATGAGGTGGAGGATAAATGCATGGCTGAAGGATTGGAGCAGGGAGGAGTGATTCAAGTTTGTGGATCATTGGGACCTCTTTTGTGACCTGTGGACACCATGGACCTGTGGCACCCACTCTCTCCCTGCAGCCCTGCGTCAGTCACCAAAGTAATCCCAGCCCAACTCTCTACCCATAGATCGGTGTCAGTGTCCAGAATAATAACAGTACCCAACCTTCTCCTCACAGGTCCATGTCAGTCCCCAAAATATTCCCACAGCGCCAGTGTCTTACAAGGCCCCATGTCAGTCCTCAAAATGCTCCCACTTCTTTACTGTCTCCCCACAGGCCTGTGTTTTCTGCCTAAGTACTCACACTCACCACTCCCACCCCACAGATCAGTGTCAGTCCAAACTACACCCACTGCCTGACTCTCTCCCCAGAGCCCCGTGCCGGTCATCGAAATAATCCCACTGCTCAACCCTCTTCTTTGAGGCCTGTGTCAATCACCAAAACATCTCCCGCTTCCCATTGTCTCCCCACGGACGTGTCTCAGTCCCCAGAGTACTCCCACTGAACCATTCTCTCCCCACAGATCTGTGTCTGTCCCCAAAGTACACCCCTCCCTCATTTTCTCCCCACAGACATGTGCCAGGCCCCAAAGTGCTCCCACTCCTCACTCTCTACCACAACCAGGGTCAATTCCCAAAAGAGCTCCATAGGTCCACTCTCTCCCCACGGCCCCGTGCTGGTCCCCAAAATACTTGCGATTCCCACTCTCACCCCAAGACCAAGTACGAGTCCCCAAAATAATCCCAATGCCTAGCCTTCCCATAAAGATCTGTGTTAACCACCAAAAGACTCCCACTTCGCATTCTCTTCCCACAGCCCATGTCAGTTCCCATAGGGAGTTAGCAAGGAAGTTCAGAAGAAGGACCGCAATGTTAGTAATCTCGGGATTACCGACTGTGCCACGCGACAGTGACAGTAGGAATGGAATGAGATGGAGGATAACTGCGTGGCTGAGGAATTGGAGCAGGGGGCAGTGATTCAAATTTCTGGGATCATCATTATGGCAGGTGTGACCCGTACAAAAATTACGGGTTACATTTGAATTCTAAGGGGACATACCACCAGGCGGGAAGATTTGCTAAGGCTACTGGGGCGTCTTTAAACTAGAATGGTTGGGGTGTGAATCAATTTGAAGAAACTAGGAGAGAGTTATTTCACAAATAGAGAAAGCTTGTCGACAGTGTGCGAGTGAGGATAGGCAGGTGATAGAGAAGGGGTACGCTCAGACAGAAGATGTAGGAGAGAAGGAAGAAAAAGATAATAAATTTGTTTGTACCGTTTGGGAAAAACATAGAGGAAAGGTGGAGAGTTTCTTAAATGCATCTATATTAATGTTAGGAGCATTGTAAGAAATGTGGATGAGCTTAGAGCATGGATTGATACCTGGAAATATGATGCTGTAGCAATTAGTGAATTATGGTTGCAGGATGGGTGTGATTGGCAAATAAGTATTCGTTGATTTCCTTGTTTGTCAGAGAAAATATTGCAGCGGTGTGAATTCAGGATAGATTAGTGGGCTCGTCTAGTGATGCTATTTGGGGGGAATTGAGGAATGGGAAAGGTGTTGTAACAATTCTAGACCACCTAATTGGGAGCGAGAATTGGATGAGCAAATTTGTAAGGAGATAGCAGATATTTGTAGTAAGCACAAGGTTGTGATTGCGGGAGATTTTAATTTTCCACACATGGACTGGGAAGCCAATTCTGTAAAAGTGCTGGATGGTTTGGAGTTTGTAGAATCTATGCAGTATAGTTTTTTGCAGCAATACATAGAGGTACCAACTAGAGAAAGGGCAGTTCTGGATCTCCTGTTAGGGCATGACATAGGTCAGGTGACGGAGGTAAGATTTGGGGAGCTCTTCAGGTCCAGTTATCACAATATCATTAGTTTCAATATAATTATGGAGAAGGAAATGACTGGACACAGGGTAGAAATTTTTGATTGGAGAAAGGCTAACTTTGAGGAGATGCGAATGGATTTAGAAGGAGTGCATTGGGACAATTTGTTTTATGGGAAGGATGTAATAAAGAAATAGAGATAATTTAACGTTGAAATTCTGTGGGTACAGAATGATTATGTTCCTGTTAGGTTGAAAGGTTTAAAAGTTTGAGACAGCCATCATTTTGAAGAGATATTGATGGTTCGGAAAAAGAGAGAGATCTACAATAAATACAGCAGCATAGAGTAAATGAGGTGCTCAAGGCATGTAAAGAAAGTAAAAAGAATCTTAAGAAAGAAATTAGAAAAGCTGAAACAAGATATGAGGTTGCTTTGGCAAATAGGGTGAAAATAAATCCAAAGGATTTTTGCAGTTATATTAATAAGAAAATGATAGTGAAATATAAAATGGGTCTCTTAGAGAATCAGAGGGAATAGCCATGTGTGGAATCAAACGAGATGGGGAAGATTTTGAACAATTACTTTACATCGGTATTCACTGAGGAGAAGGATATTGAATTGTGTAAGGTGAGGCAAACAAGCAAGGTAGTTAAGGGAAATATGATGATTGAAGAAGAAGAAGTACTGGTGTTTTTAAAGAATATAAAAGTGGATAAGTCTTCAGGTCTTGACAGAGTCTCCCCTAGGACCTTGACGGAAGTTACTGTAGAAATAGCAGGGGCTCTGACAGAAATATTTCAAATGTCATTAGAAACGGAGATGGTGCCCGAGGATTGGCGAATTGCTCATCTGGTTGCATTGTTTATGAAAGAATCTAAGAGAAAACCTAACAGTTATCAGGCCTGCAAGTCTGACGTCAGTGGTGTGTAAATTAATGGAAATTACTCTCAGAGATGGAATATATAATTATCTGGATAGGCAGGGTCTGATTAGAAGGAGTTAATATGAATTTGTGCGTGGAAGGTCATGTTTGACAAATATTATCGAATTTTTTGAAGAGGTTAGAGGAAGGTTGATGAGGGTAAAGCAGTGGATGTTGTCTATATGGACTTCAGTAAGGCTTTTGACAACGTTCCGCACGAAAGGTTATTAATATTGAAGTAGTAAAATGGATTCAACAGTGGCTGGATGGGAGATGCTGCAGAGTAGTGGTAGATAACTGTTTGTCAGGTTGGAGCCCGCTGACTAGAGATATGCCTCAGGGATCTGTACTGGGTCCAATGTTGTTTGTCATACACATTAATGATCTGGTTGATGGGGTGATAAACTGGATTAGTAAGAATGTAGATAATGCTAAGATAGATGCCGTTGTTGATAATGAAGTAGGCTTTCAAAGCTTGCAGAGATATTTAGCCCAGCCTGAAGAGTGTGCTGGAAGATGGCCGATAGAGTTTAATGCTGATAACTGTGAGTTGCAACATTTTGGTAGGACTCATCAAAATAAGAAATACATGGTAAATGGCAGGGCATTGTGGAATTCTGTATAACAGAGTGATCCAGGAATATTGGTGCATAGTTCCCTGATAGTGGAATCTCATGTGAACAGGCTGGTGAAGAAAGCTTTTTGTATCCTGGCCTTTATAAATCAGAGCATTGAGTTTTGGAGTTGGGATGTTATGGTAAAATTGTACAAGACATTGGTGTGACCAAATTTGGAGTATTCTGTGCAGTTCTGGTCATCGAATTATCGGAAGGATGTCAACAAAATAGAGAGAGTACAGAGTAGATTTACTAGAATGTTACCTGGGTTTCAGCACCTGAGTTACACAGAAAGGTTGAACAAGTTAGATTTTTATTCCTTTAAGCGGAGAAGGTTGATTGGGATCTTGATAGAGGTATTTAAAATTTTGAGGGAGTTAGATAGAGTTGACACAGTTAGGCTTTCTCATTGAGAGGAGGGGTAATTCAAACAAGAGGACATGAGTTGAGAGTTAAGGGGGCAAAAGTACAGGGGCGACTCGAGGGGGATCTTCTTTACTCAGAGAGTGGTAGCTGTGTGAAACGAGCTTCCAGTAGAAGTGGTAGTGGCAGGTTCCATTTTGTCATTTAAACAAATGGATAGGCATATGGATAGGAAATGATTGGAGGGTTATGGAGTGCAGTTAGATGGGACTAGGTGAGAGTAAGCGTTCGTCACGTACCAGAAGTGCCGAGATGGCCTGTTTCCATGCTGTAATTGTTATGTAGTGAAATGGTTATATTAATTTTACTGCACACTCAATACCAACAGCCCTTGTCGATCCTCAAATCCAATTGCTCATTCTCTCACCGCAGAACTTTCTCTGTCTCCAAAACGTCCCGAATGCCCACTCTCAACCCACAGCCCTTGTTTGTCCGCAAACGCATACCACTGTCGACTCCCTTTAGCAACCCGTGTCTGACCACAAACTAATCCCACTGCACACAGCCTTCCCGCAGCCTGTGCAAGTCCTCAAGTTAAATCCACTGCCCACTCGGTTCTCGCAGCGTGTATCAAACAGACGACCCACTTTCTTCTCAGAAACTTGCAAGATCCCAAATCTCACCCGTCTTTGCATTTTCCAATGCAGTATGAATTGCCTTGGTCGCGGACAGTTATAGTAACAAAATTCTGTGAAATTAAATTGCTATCATTAATGATTGAATTCAAAATATATTTACGGTGCGTCCCTTTATGTCTGCACCCAGGAGAGGGTGAAGGGATGGTGTTGAAAGAGAATGGCACGGAAGTGTATGATGTGACGATGTGGAATGAGCCTCACAGCAGGAGTGTGTGATGGGACGATGAGGAGGGAGCTTCACTCTGTGTCAGACCCCGAGAGTGTGTGATGGGACGGTGTAGAATGAATCTCACTATGTGTCTGACACCGGACAAGTGTGATGGAACGGTGTGAAGGAGATTCGATCCGTTTCTGACAGCAGGAGTATGTGCTAGTAGGAGAAGGTAGGAGCTTCACTCTGCGTCTGACCACGGAAGTATGACATCAAACGGTATGGAGGGAGCTTCCCTCTAGTGTGGATATATCTTCCGTCGATCTGACACGTACCTCTTCTTCTGCAGAATTTATTTCAAGAAGTTTAGAATCAGATTTCGAACAATACTGCTTCGCTTCATCGTAGGAAGTGCTAACCGTGGATATATAATAACACGGGCCTTCATTTCTGATCCAGTTCTGGGAAAACGCTTGCTCTGGAAATTGGGAAAAAAGAAACAGTGAATCTCACTGCGTACCGTCCATTACATCCATTGTGAGTCAGACTCCGAAAGACGACCCATCCTCACAGACCCATCACACACACCTGGTCACGTATAGAATGAAACACCCTCCCCACCGGTCCCTTGACAAATTGGCTCTGGAATTTCCGAACAAGTAGCAGTGAATCCGCCAGGAGACAGACGCCGTCCAATCAAATAATCCCGGGGTCAGACACAGACTGAAGCTCCCTCCACACCGTCCAATCTCACACTCCCGGGGTCAGACACAGAGTGAATCTCCCTCCACACCCTCCCATCACACACTCCCGGGGATAGACACCGAGTGAATCTCCCTCCACACCCTCCCATCACACACTCCCGGTGTCAGACACAGAGTGTATCTACCTCCATACCTTCCCATCAAACACTCCCGGGGACAGACACCGAGTGAATCTCCCTCCAAACCCTCACATCACACACACCCGGAGTCCAACACAGAGTGAAGCTCCCTCCACACCGTCCCATCACACACTCCCGGGGTCAGACATAGAGTGAGGCACCCTCCACATCGTCCTATCACACACTCCCCATGTCAGACACAGAGTGAATTTCCCTCCATGACTTCCGTCCACACACTCCCGGGATCTGACACAGAGACTGAAACTCCCTCAACACCGTCACGTCACAAACTCCAGGGGTCAGATATAAGTGATGCTCCTTCCATAGCATTCCATCACGCGCACACTGTGTCAGTCATAGAGTGAAGCTCCTTCCACATCATCCTGTTACAGTCGACAGAGGTCAGACGCAGAGTGACACTCGCTCCATACAGTCCCATCACACTCCCAGGGGTTTCACCCTGTGTGAGCTCCGTATTGCACTGTCCCATCAGACACTTCCGGTTTAAAGACAAAGTGAAGTTGCCTCCTCACTCTCCTAATGCTCATTCCTGGGGTTAGACACAGAGTGATGCTCCCTGCATAACACCCCATCTCAAACACACTGTGTCATTCCACACTGTCCCATCACACACTCACGGGGTCAGAGACAGAGTGAATCTCCCTCCACACGGTCACATTACACACTCCCGGGCTCAGACAAAGAGTGAATCTCCTACACACCATCCCATCACACACTCCCGGGGTCAGACACAGAGTGAAACTCCCTCCACACCGTCCCATCACATTCTCGCCATGTCAGACACAGAGTGAATCTCTCTCCGCACCGTCCCATCGCACACACCCGAGATAAGATTAGCAAAGAAACTACCTCATCACTGTCTCATCACAGGCACCCGGAGTCAGTTATAGAGTGAAGGTCCCTGCAGGACATTCAATCACACACATTCCTGACGGGTCAGACTACAAATTTTGGTTCCATCCACACTGTCACGTCACACACACTTGGAGCAGACGAAGAATGAAGCTCTTGTCTCACGGACTCATTATACTCTCCCAGTCTCAGACACAGACTGATTCTCCTTTCACACTGTCCCATCACACACGATCGGTGTCAGGCTCAGACTGAATCTGTCACTCCACCAGACTGTCAAAAACTCCTTGGGTCAAACATGGAATGAGGCTCACTTCATGCTCTTCCATCACGCAATCCTGCCGATAAACACAGAGTGAGCCTCCATCCACACTTCCCCAGCCATTCCTTCCCATTGTCACATACTCCCGGGGTCAGACACAGTATGATGCTCCTTCAGGTCGGTAACTTCAAATTACACAGGGGTCAGAAAACGAGCGAAACTCCCCCCACACCATCCAATGGCACACATCCAGGGTCAGACACAGAGGGAAGCTGCCTCCACACCGTCCTATCACACACTCTCCGGGTCAGATACTTAGTGAATGTTCCTCCACACCATCCCGTCACACACTCCCGGGGTCAGACACAGAGCGAATCTCCCTCCACACCTTCTCATCACACGTTCCCGAGCCTAACATAGTCTAAATCTCCCTCCTTACGCTCTCCTTACATCACACACCTCCTGGCAAGTCACAGAGTGAAGCTCTCTCTCAACCGTCCGATCACGCTCAGCTGTGCTCTCACACAAAGTGAGGTTCCGACAACGATCTCCCATGGCACACTGACGGGTTCAGACTCGCTCCACAACATTCATTCACACAATCCGGTGTCACATAGAATGAACGTCCCTCTGCACTGTCCTTTCACACAGTCCCGGAGTCATACACAGATGCTCTCTCTCTCTAGCATCCCATGACGCACACCGGGAATCAGGCACAGAGTGTTGCTCCCTCAATACCTTCTCATCGCACACTCCCGGGGCCAGAGACACAGTGAATCTCCCTCCACACCGTCCCATCGCTCACTTCCGGATTCAGACACAGAGTGATGCTCCGTCTGTTCCGTCCCATTCCTCTCTCTGGGATTCGGACATAGACAGAAGCACACACTGTCGGAATCAGACAGAGAGTGAGGCCCCCGCAGTACTGTCCCGTCACACATTCATGGATTCAAACTGAAGTCAGCCTCCATGGTGCCATAACACACTTCAGGGGTTAGACATGGGGTGAACCGCTCTAAGCAATGTCCCAACACACGATCCCGCTGTTAGACACAGAGTGAATCCACCTCCACAACGTCTCGTCAGACTCTCCTGGATTCAGTGATAGAATGAAACTGTCTTCACGCAGCCCCATCACACACTCACCGGGTCAAACACAGAGTGAATCACCCTCCATACCATCTCTTCACCCACTCCCGATGTCAAGCACAGAGTGACGATTCCTCTCTCCATGCCTGCTCTGTGATGAGGAGCGGGTGAAAGAGGGGGATGATGCCTCACCTCTTCTGCTGGTCAACAATTCACAGATTTGAGCCTTGGTTTCGTTGACAGATCTGTACTTCGTCTCCACCTCAGTGAGCTGGTGACGGAGATCTCTGTGCATTCTTTTAAGATCGGACAGATTAGAGTTGAGCGCAGAAAGCTTGGACTGAAGGGATGAATTTAACTCATGGTAGTTTCGGTCGGTGGTGATCTTAGACTGACGAATCTGTGATACTGAGAGACATGGTAAAGGATGTTTACACGTGAGTCAGCGTCACGCTACCGAACGGGTCACAGAGAGTGTTGTGTCAGTGTCACGGTGAAGGGTGTCACAGTGAAGGATGTGCTGGGGGCATAGTGAGAGGCGTTTCTGTGTCACGCTGAGGGGTATATCAATGTCCAGTGGTTTCACGGTGGTAGAGTATATGTGTCCGTTCTTGTCTGGTTTTGGCTCTGTCACGGTGAGAGACATGTCGTGGCCACGGTGTGTATGAGAGGGTCACGCTGAGCTGTTAGACGTTGTCACGGAGAGTACTATGTTGGAGTCATTGTGAATTTAGGAGTCGGTATCACGTTCAGGAGTTTTCCTATGTCAGGGCGAGGTGCGGGAAATTTCCTCGGTGAGAGGTGCATCGGTGTTATTTTGAGGGGCGATACTGTCTTGCTAAAGGGTGTTACAGTGACGCGTGAGTCTTTGTCACGATGCGGTGCAGAGCGGTTCACGTTGAGGAGTGTGAAGTTGTCCCGGTATACGGCACCTCAGTGTCACGGTGAATAGCGTGACGGTGTCATTCTGAAGATTGTGTTTCAGATCGCCTTGAGGAGTTTATCAATAACACGGTCAGGGACATGTCGATGTTAGTGAGGGGTACGTGGCGGTCAGTGTGATTGCCATGTGTGTGCCCTTTTCGCGGTTAGCAGTGTAAATGTGTCTCGTTGAAGGTCGTGAACGTGCTGAAGTGACAGGATTGCAGATGTTATGGTGAATGGCGTGTCGGTGTCAGGACAAGTCATGATTTTGTTACGGTAGGGTCCGTGTTTTTATCACGGTTAGGTGTGTGTCTGTTTTACAGAACATAGAACATGGAATAGTTCAGCACGTCAATGCCCTTCGGCCCACAATGCTGTGCCGACCCTTAAACCCTGCATCCCATATAACCGCTCATTTCAAATTCCCCCATGTACCTGTCTAGTATTCTCTTAAATTTCACTGGTGTATTTCCCTCCATCACATACTCAGGTAGTGCATTCCCGGCACCAAAAACGCTGTGAGTAAAAAACCTTCCTCTAATATCCCCTTTGAACTTCCCTCCCCTTACCTTAAAGCCATGTCCTCTTGTACTGAGCAGTTGTGCCCTGGGGAAGAGGCGCCGTCCATTCTATCTATTCCTCTTATTATCTTGTACACCTCTATCATGTCTCCTCTCATCCTCCTTCTCTCCACAGAGTAAAACCCTAGCTCGCTTAATCTCTGATCATAATGCATACTCTCAAAACCAGGCAGCATCCTGGTAAATCTCCTCTGTACAGTTACCTATGCACATCCTTCTTATAGTGAGGCGACCAGAGAGGACACAGTACTCCAAGTATGGCCTGACCACAGTATTACAGAGCTGCATGATTACCTCGCGACTCTTAAACTCTATCCCTCGACTTATGACTTCTACCCCCACATCCAGGTCGTTAATAAAATTAACGAAAAGTAGGGGTGCCGGAACCGATCCTTGTGGGACACCACTAGTCACAGCCCTCCAATCCGAATGTACTCCCTCTGCCACGACACTCTGTTTTCTGCAGGCAAGCCAATTCTGAATCCACCTGGTCAAACTTCCCAGGAGCCCATGCCTTCTGTCTTTCTGAATAAGCCTACCGCGTGGAACCTTATCAAATGTAGTTTTCGGTAAGTTTTGTTTCGTTAGTTTAGAGTAGAGAACATGTCAGGCAGGATGCAGGAATACTCTTCTGCAGGATGGGGGAAGTGAGGGAGAACTCCGGTGTCCCCGACAACAACACCTGCAGGAAGTGCTTCCGGTTGCAGCTCCTAACAAACCGCGTTAGGGAACTGGAGCAGGAGCTGGATGACCTCGGGATCATTCCCGAGAAGGAAGAGCTTATAGATTGTAGTTTCAGGGAGGTAGTTACGGCAAAGAAGCAGGGGACAGGTAATTGGGTTATCGACAGGCGAGGGAGGGAGAAAAGAGAAGACAGAGCAGGGATCCCCCTTGGCCATTCCCCTCTACAACATGCATCCCGATTTGGATACTGCTGGGGCGGATGACTTACCTGGGATAAGCTGCGGCTGCCGGATCTCTAGCACTGAGTCTGGTTCTGCAGTGCAGAAGGGAGCGGGGCAGATGAGGAGAGCGATAGTGATAGGGGACTCGATAGTTAGAGGTACAGACAGGAGGTTCTGTAGTCGTGACAGAGACCCCCGGATGGTTTGTTGCCTCCCGTGTGCCAGGGTCAGGGATGTCCCTGATCTTGTGCACAGCATTCTGAAATGGGAGGATGAGCAGCCAGATGTCATGGTTCTCGTCGATACCAATGACGTAGGAAGAAAGAGTGAGGAGGTCCTGAAGAGTGAGTATGGAGAGTTCGGTAGGAGGTTAAAAAGCAGGACCTCAAGAGTAGTGATCGCAAGATTGCTTCCTGTGCCACGTGCCAGTGAGGGTAAGTGTAAGATGATCTGGAGGATGAACACGTGGTTGAGGAACTGGTATGGGGGCACGGTTTCAGATTTTTGGATCTTTGGGATCTCCTCTGGGCAGGTGGGACCTCTTCAAGAGAGACGGGTTACACTTGAACTACAGGGGGACCCATATCCTTGCAGGGAGGTTTGCTAGTGCAATGGCGGATGGTTTAAATTAGATTTGCAAGGGGATGGGAACCAGAGTGCCAGAGCAGATAGTGGAGCGGGGGGTGAAAATATATGATGTTAAAAGTTCATGAGAAGTCAGAAATAGAAGAGCTGTGTGTGGTGGTAATAATCTTCTGCGATGTGCCTATTTAAAAGCGAGGAGTATTTTGAGGAAGACAGACGACCTGAGGGCGTGGATTAACACATGGAATTATGACTTCATAGCCATTAGTGAAACTTGTCTATAGGAGGGTCAGGACTAGCAGCTTCATGTTCCAGGGATACGATGTTTCAGAGGTGGTACAGCCAAAGGGATGAAGGGTGTATTTTGGAAATGCTGGTCAAGGAAAATTTTACAGTAGTGCCCAGGCAGGATAGATTAGAGGGCTTGTCTACCAGGGCCATCTGGCTGGAACTGAGAAACAGGAATGGTATGACCACATTAATGGGATTGTATTTCAGAACACGCAATCGTCAGCGAGAATTGGAGCTGCAGAGAGATAGCAGACAACTTCAGGAAACATAAAGTTGTGATAGTAAGAGATTTTAATTTTCCACATATTGTTGGGGCTCCCATACCGACGGGTCAGAGTTTGTAAAATGTGATCAGGAAAGTTTTCTAAATCAATTTTTAGAGGTACCAACAAGATAGGATGCAATAGTAGATTTCCAATGAGGAAACGAGTTAGGACAAGAGACGGGAGTGTGTGTAGGGGAACACTTTGGGTCTAGTGATCGTAACACCATTAGTTTCAACTTGGCCATGGATAAAGATAGATCAGTTCCTCGGGTTGAGTAACAAAACTGGAAAAAGGGGAAATTTGAAGAAATGAGAAAAGATCGAAAAAGCGTGGATTGGAAATCTGATAAAGAAGGATAAAGAGATGTTTGAAAGTTGTAGGCAACGAGGAGCAAATAAGGTGGTTGAGGAGTATAAAATTGAGGGATAAAATTGGTCCTCTTTAAGAACAGAGCATTCGGCTATTTATGGAACCACAGGATATGGGTGAGATTTTAATTGTTTTTTTTTCTTAGCATCTGTATTTACTAAGGAATTGCAAGGAGCCTCAGTAAATAAGGCAAACAAGTAGTGAGGTCACGGAACCTCAACAGTTAAAGAGGAGTATGGGCTTGCTGTCTTGAAGCAAACCAGAATAGATAAATTCCCATGAGCAGACAGACTATTCCCTTGGACCTTGAAGGAAAGTAGTGTTGAGATTTCTGGGGCCCTGGCAGATATATTGAAAATGTTGATATCCACGGTTGATGTGCCGGAGGATTGGAGGGTAGCTCATGTTGTTCCGTTGTTTAAATAGCTGTAAATGTAATCAGGGAAATTGTAGGCCGGTATGTTTGACGTCAGTAGTAGGTAACTTATTGGAAGGAGTACTAAGAGATATGATCTACAGGCAGGAACTTATTAGGCAGAGCAAACATGGCTTTGTGCGTAGCAGGTCATGCTTAACCAATCTATTAAAGTTTTTCGAGGAGGTTACCAGGAAAGAAGATGAAGGGAAGGCAGTGGATGTTGACTACATGGACTTCAGTAAGGTCTTTGACAAGGTCCCGCAAGGGAGGATAGTTAGGAAGATTCAGTCGTTAGGTATACATGGAGAGGTAGTAAATTGGATTAGACATTGGCTCAATGGGAGAAGCCAGAGTGTGGCAGTGGAGGATTGCTTCTCTGAGTGGAGGCCTATGACTAGTGGTGTGTCACAGGGATCAGTGCAGGGTCCATTGTTATTTGTCATCTATATCAATGATCTGGATGATAATGTGGTGAATTGGATCAGCAAATAATGCAAAGATTGGAAGTGCATTGGACAGTGAGGAAGATTTTGAAAGCTTGCAGAGGGAATTGGACTAGCTGGAAAAGTGGGATGACAAATTGAAGATTGAGTTTAATGCAGACAAGTGTGAGGTATTGCACTTTGGAAGGAAAAACCTAGGTAGAACATACAAGGTAAATGGTAGGACACTGAGGAGTGCAGTAGATCAGAGGGATCTGTGAATACAGATACATAATTTTCTAAAAGTGGCGTCACGGGTAGATAGGGTCGTAAACAGAACTTTCTGCACATTGGCCTTTATAAATCAAATTATTGAGTATAAGAGCTGGAATGTTATGACGAGGTTTTATAAGACATTGATGAGGCCGACTTTGAGTGTTCCGTTTAGTTTTGGTCACCTACTTAGAGGAAAGGTATTAATAAGGTTGAAAGAGTGCAGAGAAGGTGTACAAGGATGTTGCCGAGACTTGAGAAACTGAGTTACAGAGGAAGGTTGAATAGGTTAGGACTTTATTCCTTGCAGCGTTGAAGAATGAGGGGTGATTTGAAAGAGGTGTATAACATTATGGTGTGTATAGGTAGAGTGAATGCAAGCAGGCTTTTTCAACTGAGTTTAGGGGAGAAAAAAGAAACGAAGGACATGGGTTAAGGGTGAAGGGCGAAAAGTTTAAAGGGCACATTAGTGTGGGCTTCTTCACACCGAGAGTAGTGGGAGTGTGGAATGAGATGCCATTTGAATTGGTGAATGCAGGCTTACTTTTATCATTTAAGACAATCTTGGACTGGTACATGGATGAGAGGTGATATGGTCTTGCTGCAGGTCAGTGTGACTAGGCAGTAAAGATGGGTCAGCACAGCAAAGAAGAACCAAAAAGCCTGCTTCTGTGCTGTAATGTTCTATGGTTGTCAGTTGTCTGTCGGTGTCACTTTCAGCGATGTGTTGGTGGGGGTTGTGTCGGGGTCACGGTGAGTGATGTGTCGTAGTAATTATAAGTGGCCCGTCAGTACTACAGTAAGGGGTATCTTGGTATCACAGTGAAGGGTGATTCGGGGTAATGTTGGGAATGTATCGCTGTTACAGTGGCCATTTTTATTCTCTGCGGTTTGGTCGTTGCAACAGGTGTGAAACTCACCATGAATCCTCCAGCAGATACCCGTGATAATGAGGGTCGCTGTTAAAACGCAGATTAGCCATATGTTTGAGTCTGATCGGTCAGCCCGTGCTGGTCGTTCACTTCCCATGTCGTCTGTGGAAACAAAAATCATTTCGTGACTTTGTTAATCGTCATTTTCCCTGATCTAATCCACCCCTGCTTGTTATAGATTATACAAGAAAGGATATGGGAGTGGGAATACGCTCGAGGTTAGTTAATGAGGAGACGGGAGGGGTACGGGTAATGGAGACCGAAATTAGTACGTCAGTATTATGATGCAGAGTGTGTCGGACTATGGACCTTTCACGGCGAGGCTGTGTCGGTGTCGAGTGGGACGTGTGTCAGTCCCTTGGCACTCCTCACCATTCACAGTGTGTGTACCACAGACTTGCACACCAAAGTCCTTCTCTCCTTCGACACTTCACACTATTCAGAGCATAGGCCATTCACTTGAACACTGAGATGAAACTGCGCTAGGGATCTAAATTACCAAATGCACCATCGCCAGAGAAAAAAACTTGTCCAAATCCACACGTTCAGATCCATTCCGATCCAAGGTAAAATTGGCCTTGTTCCAATTTGGAATCCAAGCCCGAGGACCGGACCTCTCCGTTTTCATAACTACCTTGAGACGAATGGTATTTTAATTAATAGATTAAAGACGTTCCCCTGCATAAACCTCTAACACCTTAGTATTCCCAGTATTCTCTAGAGTGAGGGTGAGCAGACAGATGTCGTGGACCATGTAGGGGCCAATGAAGTGAATAGGAAAGAGGACGATGTCCTGCAAAAAGAGTTTAAGTAGTTTGGTGCAAAGTTGAAGGACAGGACCTCCAGGGTGGCAATCTCAGTATTGCGAACCGTGCCACGTGCTAGTGAGGCTATAAATAGTAAGACAATGCAGCTAAATACGTGGCTAAGGAGTTAGTGCAGGAGGGAGGGTTTCATGTTTCTGGATAATTGGGCATGGTTCCAGGGAGAGGAGGGACCTGTTCAGACGGTATGGGTCGCACCTGAACTGGAGGGGGACTAATAGAATCATAGAACCACGGAACATTACAACATAGAAACAGGCCTTCTGGCCCTTCATCGCTGTGCCGAACCATTTTTTCTGCCTATTCCCACTGATCAGCAACTGGGCTGTATCCCTCCATACACCTCTCATCCATGTATCTGTCCAAGTTGTTTATTAAATGTTAACAGTGAGCCCGCATATACCACTTCATCTGGCAACTCATTCCACACTCCCACTACTCTCTGTGTGAAGAAGGCCCCCCTAATGTTCCCTTAATGTTCCTTTTAAACATTTCCCCCTTCACCCTTAACCCATGTCCTCTGTTTTGCTTCTCCCGTAGACTCAGTGGGAAAAAAACCTGCTTGCATTTACTCTATCTATACCCATAATAATTTTATACATCTCTATCAAAACTCCCCTAATTCTTCTGCGCTGCAGGGTATGAAGTCCTCATCTATCCAACCTTTCTCTGTAACTCAGTTTCTCAAGTCCCGGCAACATCTTTGTAAACCTTCTCTGCACTCTTTCAACCTTCTTAATATCCTTCCTGTAATTCGGTGACCAAAACTGCACAGAAGACTCCAAATTCGGCCTCACCGAATGCTTTGGAGGATAGGATTAATGTAAATCGCAGGACATTCTGTAAGTATGTGAAGAACAAATGGATAACTCTTGAGAGATTAGGACGAATCAAGTGTGAAAGTGAAAGAATGTGTATGGAACCGGAGGGGATAGCAGAGGTACATAATGAATACTTTGCTTCAGTATTCACTAGGGTAAAGGATTCTGCCGATTGTCAGGGTGACATAGAGCGGAGTGAAAAGCATGACCATGTAGATATTAATAAAGCCGATATGCCGTCGCTTTTAGAAAGCATCAGGTTGCATGGGTCACCGGGAAAGGACGACCAGGCTACTGTGCGATCCGAGCGAGGAGATTGCTGAGCCTCTGGCGATGACATTTGTACCATCAATGGGGACGGGAGAGATTCCGGATGATTGGAGGGTTGCGGATGTTGTTCCTTTAATTTTGAAAGGGAGTAGAGATAGCCCAGGGACTTACAGACCAATGAATCGTACTTCAGTGGTTGGTCAGCTGACGGAAAAGATCCTGAGAGGCTGGATTTATGAACATTTGCAGAGGCATAATATGATTAATCTGATCAGTAAGTCATAAGGATTTGTGAAAGGCAGGTCGTGCCTTCCGAGACTGATTGAATATTTATCGGGATGTGACTGAAACAAATTGATGAAGGTGGCGCAGTAGATGTAGTGTATATTGTTTTCACCGAGAATTTGATAAGTTACCCATGGAAGGCTTATTGAGAAGATAAGGAGGCATGGGGCCCGAGGGGGCATTGCTTTGTGGATCCAGAACTGGCTTGCCCACAGAAGGCAAAGAGAGCTTGTGGACTGGTCATATTCTGCATGGAGGCCGGTGAACAGTGGAGTTCCTCAGGGATCTGTTCTGGGAGCTCTACTCTTCCTGATTTTATAAATGACCTGGATGAGAATGTGGAAGTGTGGTTGATTAAAATGCGGATGATAGAATGGTTGGGGCTGTTGTAAATACCCCCTATTTTGCCGTCTGTCAGAGTTTACTGCAGGACATTCATAGGATGTAAACGTGGGCAGAGAAGTGGCAGATGGAGTTCAACCCAGGTAAGTGTGAGGTTGTTCATATTGGCAGGACAAAATAAGATGACAGAATATAGTAGTAATGGTAATACTCTTGACAGTGTGCGGATCGGAGGGATCTTGGGGTCCGAGTCCATAGGACACACAACGCGGCGGCGCAGGTTGTCTCTGTGGTTAAGGTAGCATATGGGGCATTGGTCTTCATCAATCGTGAGACTGAGTTTAGCAGCCGAAAGGTAATGTTGCAGCTATAAAGGTCCCTGGTCAGAACCCATCTGAAATACACTGCTCAGTTCTGGCCGCCTCACTACAGGTAAGACTTGGGGAGGGTACAGAGGAGATTTACAAGAATGTTGCCTGTATTGGAGAGCCTGCCTTATGAGAATAGGTTGAGTAAACTCGGCCGTTTTTCCTTGGAACGACGGAGAATGACAGATGACCTGATAAGGTGTAGAAGATGATGAGAGGCATTGATCGTGTGGATAGCCAGAGGCCTTTTTTTCCCTGCGGTGAAATGGATAGCTCGAGAGGGCACAGTTTTAAGCTGCTTAGAAGTAGGTACAGAGGGGAATGTCAGGGGTATTTTTATTTTTGTTCGGAGAGAGTGGTGAGTACGCGTAATGCGCTGCCGGACACGGTGGTGGAGCCCGATACGACAGCCACTTTTAACAGTCTCCTGGACAGGTACGTGGAGCTCAGGAAAATAGAGAGCTATTGGTCAACCTAGGTAATTTAGAAGTCCATTCTGTAAAAGGGCTGGATGGTTCGGAGCTAAGGACATGTTCTCACAGTTTGTCGGCCGATGGGCCTGTATTGTGATCTAGGCATTCTGTGTGTCTATGATTTTATGACCTCTGGACGGAGCGGTCTGAGGAGAGTGGATCCGAGGGTCGCCTAAGCCCGGGAGAGGTCGAAGGTCACAAATGGACGACACTGTGAGCTCCAACGTTGGCATATTAGACTGTTTCATAAGAATGTGCCCCTTTCTTTTTTTATGTTGCTTTACTAACCATATAGTTAAAATACAAATTTAAAGCTCAATCGTTTACTCTCATATTGTGTACTGTTTCTAAACATCGTATAGCATCCACCCAAACGAGATTTCGTAAATTTCTCAGGCCGGGGGCTAGCATCACCCGGATGAAGCCGCGAGCTGAACGGATGATTGCATTCCCACTAATTTATATTTTCTTGTAATCCCCTTCTTTAGCTTTTACAAGAGCTCTGAGTTCCCTTTTCGGCCAAAATTGAATACTTCTTGAGTACTGAGAACTTCTTCATTTTTGGAATACACATGTCCTGCACCTTCCTCATTTTTTCCTGGAAACGAAAGCAATTGCTGCTCTGCTGAAATCACTTGCAGATATGGTTGGAGAAATGGCAGATGAGTTCAACCCGGACAAATAGAAAGATATAGCACACTATTAAAGACAAGACAGTGTCGATGAGCAGAGGGATCTTACGGTCCGTGTTTGTGGCTCCATGAACGTGGCTTCACAGTTTGCAGACGATATGAGGATAAGTGGAGGGGCAGGTAGTTTTGAGGAAGTAGACAGGCTACAGAAGGGCTTGGACAGGGCAAAGTAATGGCAGATGTACTGCTGTGTTGAAAGATGCATGGTCAGGCACTTTGGGAGAAAATGAAAGGGTTGACTATTTTCTAAATGGAGAGAAAACACAAAAATCAGAGATTCAATGGGACTTTAAAGTCCTTGTGGGTATTCCCCAAAGGTTAATTTACAGGTTGAACATAGAAATCTACAGCACATTCCCGGCCCCTCAGCCCACAATGTTGTGCCGATGATGTAACCTTTTCAGGTTGAGTCTGTGGTGAGGAGGGCAAATGCATGTCAGCATTTCGACTCGAATATAAGAGGAAAGGTGCGATGCTGAGAATTTATAAAGCACTGGTGAGGCCTCACGTGGAGTATTGTGAACAGTTTTGGGCCTCTTATCTTAGAAATATGTTGCTCAAAGTGGAGAGGGTTCAAACGAGGTTCACAAACATGATTCCATGATTGAAGGGCGTCATATGAGAAGTGGTGGATATCTCTAGGCCTGCATTCACTGGAATTTAGAAGGAAGAAAGGTGACCCCATTGAAATCTATTGAATATTTAAATTCCTTGATCCAGTGGGTGTGGAGAGGATAGATTCTATGGTGGGGGAGTCGAAGACCAGAGGGCAAAGACTTAGAAGAGCGGCGCGTCCTTTTAGAACAGAGACAAGGAGAAATTACTTTAGCCAGAGTGTGGTGAATCTGTGGATTTATTTGCCAACGGCGGCCGTGGAGGCCAAAGCTTTCTTTTTTTTATATTTATGGCAGAGGTTCTTGATTGGTCAGGGCTTGAAGGAATACTGGAAGAAGGGAGGGGATTGAGGCTGAGAGGTAAATCGCATCAGGCACTATGAAATGGTGCAGCAGACTAAATGAGACAAATGGTCTAGTTTTGCTTCTAAATCCTACGTTCTCATGATAAGTTACTTTGTCTGAAAGTGAAAAAAGCAAATGCTTTTACCAAGCTGTACTGGCTGAAGATTGAGTTCATGAAGGTCACATGATAAGATGCAGAGGCTGCCTTGCTTGTGCGAGCTGACAAAAGCTAGCAACATTTCATACCAAGAATGAGGTAATGTTAACTTTTGTTCAACACTGTTTTGGTAAAAGAGGAACTGACTGCAGACGCGCAGTTCTAATTTTGTACACCGACCAGAAGAATTCGTAGACTGTCTGATATCTAACAAGTGCTTCTTGAAATCGCTCACTGAATATTTTTGGCTGTTGGCTATTGCCCAAAATTCACTGTATAAATTTAAGACATAACCTGACACTGGCGGAGTCGTAAGACAACGTGATCACCTATTCAAGGTTTAACCGTACACCGATGTCTGTGTCTTTATTTCTGTTTGACCCCGGGATGGATTCTTTTACAGTCCAAATCGGTAAAACAGGGTAAATCCTTCGGGAGTAATGATGTGGGACCCAGGGAGAGATGACCGGCTGATTTGATTGTGTAGGAGCTATTTTTTGCATTGGTATGTGTAATAAACATAGACATGTCCATTAAGAATATCCCAGATGGTAGACACCCTGGGAGATGGAAGGTTGGGAGAGACGGACATGAACTGGAGTGGTGAGAGAGGGAAACAGCGGAGGAGATTGGGAGCGTGGAACATCGAAGGGGAGGGAGTTATCAGATGGCGTGAGACCCAGGGAGAGTTGTCGGTCTGATTTGACCGGGGAAGGTAGGTCACGCACGGATAGTAGATGTGACTTTCATGGAATTTAACAAGGCTTTTGACAAGTCCAGTTTGCAGACTACACTGGAGGATGATGTGGAACCCGCGAACACCTCTGAGCAGTTTGATTGCGTTCAGCTATATGGCGGTTTGCATGATAATGTACAGGGAGCTGTGAATAACCTTGCCGAAGAGAGTAATGTTGGTGGCGTTGTCTCTAACTATCCACACGATCAATGCTTCTCATCATTTATACACCTCTTTCAGGTCACCTCACATCCTCCGTCGCTGCAAGGAGAGAACTGCGAGTTCACTGAAACTATTACTAAACGGTACCCTCCCTAACCCAGGCAAAATCCTTGTAAAGCTCCTCTGCACCATTTCTATAGATTCCACATTATCCTTGTAGTGTGTTGACCAGAACTGAGAACAGTTCTCCAAAGGGGGGCGGGGGGAATGTCTGACCGGTTTGCTATAGGGCTGTAACATTACCTCTCGCTTTTGAACTCAATTGCACGGTTGATGATTACCACTGCATCGTATTCTTAAACACAGAGTCAAACTGCGCAGCCGCTCTGAGTGTCTGATGGACTCGGACTCCAAGATCCCTCTGATCGTTCACACTGCAAGGTTTACCATTAGTAATATATTCTGCCATTATATTAAACCTACACAAATGAACCACCTCGCACTTACCTGGGTTGAACGCAATCTGCCACTTCTCAGCCCAGTTTTGCATCCATATGACAAAGGAGCAGAAGTCGGCCATCCGGCCCATCCAATCTGCTCCGCCATTTTATCATGAGCTGATCCATTCTCCCATTTAGTCCCACTCCCCCGCATTCTCACCTAATCCTTTGATGCCCTGGCAACTTAGATAACTATCAATCTCTACCTTAAATACACGCAATTACTTGAAATCCACTGCCGCCCGTGGTAACAAATTCCATAGATTCACCACCCTCTGGATAATGAAATAAAATCTTCGCATCTCTGTTCTGAATGGGCGCCCTTCAATCCTTAAGTCATGTCTTTTCGTACTGGACTCCCCCACCATGGGAAACGACTTTGCCACATCAACTCTGTCCGTGCCTTTTAACATTAGAAATGTTTCTATCAGTTCCCCCCCCCTCACTCTTTTAAACTGCGAGGAGTACAGTCCAAAGCAGTCAAACGTTCCTCATATGTTAACCCTCTCATTCCCTGAATCATTCTAGTGAATCCTCTCTGAACCCTCTCCAACGTACAAACATCCTTTCTTAAATAAGGAGCCCAAAATTACACACAGTGCTCCAGGTGAGGTCTTACCGGTGCCTTATAGAGCTTCAACATAGCATCCTTGATCCTGTACTCTATTCCTCTAGAAATAAATGTCAACATTGCATTCGCATTCATCACCACCGATTCAACCTGAAGGTTAACATTAGGGGTATCCAGCACGAGGACCCCCAAGTCCAGTTAAATCTCAGAATATTGAATTCTCTCCTTATTTAAATTATATTCTGCCCGTTTATTTAACCATATAACCATAAAACAATTACAGCAGAGAAAAAGGCCATCTCGGCCCTTCTAGTCCGTGCTGACGCTTACACACTCCTATCCCGCTGGCCCACACTCAGCCCATAAGCCTCCCTTCCTTTCCTGTCTATATACATATCGAATTTTAATTTAAATGACAATACCGAACCTACCTCTACCACTTCTACTAGAAGCTCTTTCCACACAGCTACCACTCTCTGAGTAAAGAAATTCCCCTCGTGTTACCCTTAAACTTTTGCCCCGTAACTTTCAACTCATTTCCTCTTGTTTGGATCTCCCCTGCTCTCAATGGAAAAAGCCTATCCACGTCAACTCGATCTATCCCCCTCATAATTTTAAATACCTCTATCAAGTCCCCCCTCAACCTTCTACGCTCCAAAGAATAAAGACCTAACTTGATCAGCCTTTCCCTGTAACTTAGGTGCTGAAACCCAGGTAACATTCTAGTAAACCTTCTCTGTACTCTCTCTCTATTTTGTTGATACCTTTCCTATAATTCGGTAACCAGAACTGTACACAATACTCTAAATTCGGCCTTACCAATGCCTTGTACAATTTTAACATTACATCCCAACTCCTATACTCAATGGTCTGATTTATAAAGGTCATCATACCAAAAGCATTCTTCACCACCCTATACACATGAGATTCCACCTTCAGGGAGCTATACACCATTATTCCTAGATCACTCTGTTCTACTGCATTCTTCAAATGCCCTACCATTTCCCATGTCTGTCCTATTTGGATTATTCCTACCAAAATGTAGCTCCTCAAATTTATCAGCATTAAACTCCATCTGCCATCGTTCAGCACCCTCTTCTAACTGGCCTAAATCTCTCTGCAAGCTTTCTTCTACCAAAGTGCATGACCGTGCACTTTCCAACATTGTATTTCATTTGCCACTTCTTTTCCCGTTCTCGCAATCTATCCGTCTCTCTGCAGACTCTCTGTTTCCTCAACACTACCTGCCCTTCCACCCATTATGAATCATGAGCAAACTTTGCCGGATAGCAATCTATTACCTAATCCAAATCGGTGCTATACAACGTAAAACGTAGCGGCCACAACACAGAGCCCTGTTGAACCCTTTATTCACCCTCTCTGTTTCCTGCCAATCAGCCAACGCTCTATCTACGTATGTAACTTTCCCGTAATTCCATGGGCTCCTGTCAAGCTCATAAGACACGTCCTGCCCTTGACAAAGTTATGCTGTCTGTTGCTAAACATATTATAGCTCCCCAAATGTGCATAAATCCTGCCTCTTAGGATCTTCTCCATCAACTTACCAACCACTGAGATAGGAATCGCTGGTCTGGAATTTCCTGGGCTGCATCTACTCCCTTTCTAGAATAAAGGAACATTGTCCACAACCCACCAATCCTCCGGACCCTCGCCCGTCCCCATTGATGATGCAAAGATATCATCGCCAAAGTCTCAGTAACCTCCTCCCTTACTTCCCAGAGTAGCCTTGGGTACATCTCATTGGGTCCCAACGACTTATCCAAATGATGCTTTCCAAAATCTCCAGCACATCCACTTTTTTAATATCTACGTGCTCAAGCTTTTCAGTCTGCTGCAAGTCATCACAACGATCACCAAGATCCTTTTCCATAGTGAGATCTCACTGGGATCTAACACCTGACCAAGTTAATTTTCCAATAACAAATCAAGAAGATTCTCGTCCTGCAGGCTTATCTGCATATTCTGTGCAGAAACCTTCCTGAACACACCTAACAGAACCCAACCCATCTAAACCTCTTGCTCTAGGGAAATGCCAATCGATATTTGGGAAATTCATATCTCCCATCGGGACTACTCTGTTATTATCATACCTTTACAGGATTTGTTTCCCTATCTGCTCCTCGATATTCTTGTTACAATTTGGCGGCCTATATATATAAAAAACACCCAGTAAAGTTATTGAACCTTTCCTGCTCCCAATCTTCACCCTAAGAATCTCCGAGATAATTCCTCAATGGCGTCCACCTTTCCTGCAGCTGTTTCACTATCTCTGATCAACAGTGCCACGCCCGCACCTCTTTTGCCCCACCCCCATCCTTTCTGAAACATCTAACGGTCGGCAATTGAAGTATCCATTCCTGTTTCTGAGCCATCCAAGTCTCTGTAATGGCCACCACATCATCTCTCCAAAGCATGACTTCGGCTGCTTGAACGGGGCACGACTGCGCAAGCGCGTGAATGTCGGCCCGTGAGGCAGCGGGAGAGTTTAAAAAGCGAACAGGTTAACGGAGCGGGGAACGCAGTGGAGGAAGTCATGGTAGGAAGGCATTGGCTCCAGAGGCTTCGGCGAGCAGATGCTGAGGACTAGCTTGCTCCCAGTGAGGTAAGGCCGGGTAATCTCCTTTAATTAATCTAATTATTTTAGGAGTAGGTAATGGAGGCAACAGTTAGGGCAGTCGAGTGCACCGTTAGCAGGATGTGGGAAGTCCGGGCGAGCACAAATGTGCCTGATGACCACATCTGCAAAATGTGCATCCAGCTGCAGCTCCTGACAAACCGAGTTATGGAACTGGAGCTGGAGCTGGATAAACTTCGGATCATTCGGGAGGCAAAGGCAGAAATAAACAGGAGTTACAGGGAGACATTTACCCCGAAATGTCAGGAGGCAGGTAGCTGGGTGACTGTTAGCAGGGGGAAAGAGAATAGACAGAATGAGTAAATCACCCCTGCGGCCGTTTAGGGAGTTGGGTGCAAAGATGAAGGACAGGATCTCCATGGTTGCAATCTCAGTATTGCAACCCGTGCCACGTACTAGTAAGGCCAAAAACAGGAACTAATGCAGCTGAATACGTGGCTAAGGAGTTTGTGGAAGAAAGATGGCTTCATGTTTCTGGACTATTGGGCCCAGTTCCAGGGAAGGTGGGGCTTGTACCGACGGGACCGGTTGCACCTGAACTGGTGGGGGCTAACATCCTTGCGCGAATGTTTGCTAGTACTGCACCGGGGGGTTTAAACTAGATTTGCAGGGGGATGGGAACCAGAGTGTTCGCGCAGATGGTGAGGTGGAGAAGGATAGAGGTCATGCGAGAGCTGCAAGTACAGTGCATGGAGTAAAGCCAGATCTGGCATTTGAGGAAAGAGAAACAGAATAAAGGTTGTAAAGGTAGTTAGGTAGAAGGGCTAAAGTGCGTGTACGACAATGTAAGAAACATCAGGAACAAAGGTGATGACAAATTGCCCTTACAATTTCTCAGTTCTATCCATACTGACGCTACATCGCCTGTTTTTATGTAACATCTCGCAAGGGACTGAATTTCAATCCTCACCAGCAGAGCCACCCCGCCCCCTCTGCCCACCTGTCTGTCCTTCCGATTGGACGTATACGCTTGATTATTCATTTCCCAGTGAAAAGTGGCAGATACGTTCACCTCGGGGAAATGTGAGGTGGTATAATTTGGAAGGACAAACTCAAAGGCAGAGTACAAATGGGAGGATACTTGGTAGTGGAGAGGAGCAGAGGGATCTGTGGGTACGTGTCCACATATACCTGAAAGTTACCTCACAGATAGATTGGGTAGATAAGAAAGCCTATGGGGTGTAGGCTTTCGTAAGTCGAGGGATAGAGTTTTAGAGTCGCGATGTAAAGATGCAGCTCTATAAAACCCTGGTTAGGCCACACTTGGATTATTGTGTCCAGTCTGGTCGCCTCGCTATAGGAAGGATGTGGAAGCATTGGAAAGGGTACAGAGGAGATTTACCAGGATGCTGCCTGGTTAAGAGACTATGCATTATGATCAGAGATTAAGGGAGCTAGGGTTTTACTCTCTGGAGAGAAGGAGGATGAGAGGAGACATAATAGAGTTGCACAAGATATTAAGAGGAATAGACAGAGTGGACAGCCAGCGCCTCTTCCCCAGGGCACCACTGCTCAATACAAGAGGACATGGCTTTAAGGCAATGGGTGGGAAGTTCAAGGGGGATATTAGAGGAAGGTATTTTTTTTCACTCATTGAGTGGTTGGTGCGTGGAATGCACTGCCTGAGTCAGTGGTGCAGGCAGATACACTAGTGAAAGTTAAGAGACTACTAGACAGGTGTATGGGAGAATTTAAGGTGGGGTTTATATGGGGGGGCATTGTTTAAGGGTCGGCACAGCATTGTGGGCTGAAGGGCCTGTAATGGGTCGTTCTATTCTATGTTCTATGTTGTAACATTGCCATAAATTTCTTATTCATCATTTCCACCCGTAAAGCCTCACTTAGTCGAATTTTCTCGCCTGCCCTGACTGTCCACTGCCGTAAAAATTTCTCAAACTAGTAATGTCACCCCTCATCCTTCAATTTCTTCCTCTTTCTCACGACTAAAAATAGGGAAACCCGAAAGATCGTGCTGTCCTGCTTGCTCCTCCTACACCCAATTCTCAGTAATGTCCACAACTCAAGTTCAGCAACTCTCCAAAAAACTCTCATGCACAGTCATGACAAACCTTCCCGCTGGGATATCAGTTCACCTCTAGTTTATGTGTAAACCGTTTTCCATCTCTTCTATACAAATCCCAACTTCCATGGAGAAAAATTCTATGATTCCAATTTTCGGAGCCCTCCCACCCACAGCTCGTGCTAAACTGTATGGTTGTCATATATCTGGGCACACTGGGGCGGGTAGTGGTCCTCTCCTTTAATTTAATAGCTAAATCCCTGACCTCACTTTGCAAAACCAGCTTCCCATTTGTACATATATGCTGCTCACATACTCACTTAAGAATCATAGAGAAGGAACGGTGTGCTGAGAAAAGGGAAAGGAAGGGGAGGAGATTGTGGCCACAGAAAGGGTATTCAGATTGCAGCCGTTGGAGCTGAACATGTGAGTTACCATATTTTGCTCCCTATCTAGGATTGGAGTCTGCTTAAACGCCGAAATCCATTGACCCACGACTAGTACTCAGAGACAGAGCAAGAATTCCTCCATACAATCCCATCGCACACTCCTGGAAACATACACTGATGAACGCTCCCTCTGCAACGATCCATGGCACACTGCCGTGGTCAAACACAGAGTGTAGCTCCCTCCACATTGTCCCAACAGACACTCGGAAATCTTACACGGAGTGAAGCTCCGTCCACACCGTCCCAACACACACTCCCAAGGTCAGATAACCAGCGAAGCTCTCTAAATATTATCCCATATCTCTCCCGGGGTCAGACATGTGAAGTACCTCCCGCACCATCACAGCACACCCTACCGGAGTCAGCAAAAGTACGAAACCCTCTCCCTCCTCCGTTCTCCCCACTCACCAATACCCAGATTTTCGGCTTTCCAGTAGTCTTGAACTGTGTGAGTCTCTCGGAGATGGTGTGTGTGTGTGAGCGGATTGTGTGCTGCCGTTAGAGGAAGGAAGGGGAGGAGAGAGGAGGCCAGGGAAAGGGTGGTGAGAATGCAGACACTGATGCAAGTGGTGCGGAAGCACATGACCGGCCTGTGCATGCAGAGTTGTGGAGAGATTCAGATCCTGGCGATCGATATCCATGGGACGGGGGGAGGTGAAACACCAGCCATCATCTCTCCATCATACTCCGCACAATTGCCTGTGACACAGAGTGGGAGGGGAGTGGAGGGACGACGTAGATGGGGAGCGTTTAGCGGGTGGAGTGTATCACCGAGATGGAGAAGGGGCGTATATGTACGTACGGGATGATGGAGACGGCGAAGTGTACAGGAGGGGGTTTGGGTCACGGAGACGGGGTTTCTTGGAACGCAGGGATGGTTGACGGAGACGGGAGTGGTGTACTGGAGACGGGGAGTAGTGCAGGAAACAGAGAGTTTGACGGAGTTGGGCAGACATTTTGCCGAAGGAGGGTGTTATGCATACGGGGTGATGTTTTCGATTGTTTTCGAATTACAGTGCAGGTTAACCTTCTCCAAATATGTCCTCTCTATCACACCCTCGGCTTCCCGAATGTCCCTGAGTTCATCCAGTTCCATCTCCAACTCCTCAACGCGGAGTGTCAGAAGCTGCAGCTGGATGCACTTAAGACCATAAGACCATAAGACAAAGTAGCAGAGGTCGGCCATTCGTCCCATCGTGTCTGCTCCGCGATTTATTTTACATGATCTGATCCATTCATCCATTTCGTCCCACTTACCCCGCCTTCTCACCATAACCTTTGATGCCCTGGCTACTCAGATACTTATCAATCTCGGCCTTAAATACACCCAATGGCTTGTCCTGCACTGCCGCCCGTGACAACAAATTCCAGAGGTTCAACACCCTCCGGCTGAAAAACAAAATAAGAAACACCCCCATCTTGGGAAACCACTTTGCCACATCCTTTCTGTCCATGCCTTTCAACAGTCGAAATGTTTCTGCGAGGTCCCCCCTCATTCTTCTAAACTCCAGGAGTACAGTCCAAGAGCGATCAACTGTGCTTCATACGTTAACCCTCTCATTCCCGGGCTCATTCAAGTGATTTTTTTCTGAACTCTCTCCAACGTCAGCGCATCCTTTCTTAAATAAGGAGTTTAAAACTGAACACAGTACTCCAAGTGAGTATTTGCAAGTGCCTTATAGAGCCTCAACATCACATCCCTGCTCCTATAATCTATTCCTTTAGAAACAGACAATAGTCAATAGACAACAGGTGCCGGAGAAGGCCATTCGTCCCTTCGAGACAGCACCGCCATTCACTGTGATCGTGGCTGATCATCCACAATCAGTACCTCGTTCCTGCCTTCTTCCCATATCCCTTGCCTCAGCTATTTTTAAGACTTCTATTTAACTCTTTCTTGAAAGCATCCAGAGAATTGGCCTACACTGCCTACTGAGGCAGAGCACTGCATAGATCCACAACTCGCTGGGTGAAAAAGTTTTTCCTCAACTCCGTTCTAAATGGCCGACTCCTTATTTTTAAACTGTGGCCTTTGGTTCTGCGCTCCCCCATCATCGGGAACATGTTTCCCGCATCAAGCGTGCCCAATCCCTTAATAATCTTATATGTTTCAATCAAATCCCCTCTCATCCTTCTAATTTCCTGTGTATACAAGCCCAGTCACTCCAATCTTTCAACACCTGACAGTCCCGCAAACCCGGGTATCAACCTCGTGAACCTACGCTGCACTCCCTCAATAGCAAGAAAGTCCTTCCTCAAATTTCGAGACGAAAACTGAACACAACACTCTCGGTGTGTTCTCACCCGGGCCCTGGGCAACTGCAGAAGGATCTCTTTGCTCCTCTACTCAATTCCTCTTGGTATGAAGGCCAACATGCCATTAGCTTTCTTCACTCTCTGCTGTACCTGCATGCTTACTTTCAATGTCTGATAAACAAGGACACCTAGATCTCGATTTACTTCCCTTTTTCCTAACTTGACACCATACAGATAGTAATCTGCCTTCCTGTTCTTGCCATTAAAGTGTATAACCTCACATTTATCCACATTAAACTGCATCTGCCATGCATCTGCCCACTCAACCAACCTGTCCAAATCACCCTGCATTCTCCTAACATCCTCATATTTCACACTGCCACCCAGCTTTGTGTCATCTGCAAATTTGCTAATGTTACTTTTAATCCCTTCACCTGAATGATTAATGTATATTGAATATAGCTGCGGTCCCAGTACCAAGCCTTGCGGTACCCCACTAGTCACCACCTGCCATTCCGAAAATGACTTGTTAATCCCTACTCTTTGTTTTCTGTCAGCCAACCAATTTTCTATCCATGTTTGTACTCAACCCCCAATACCATGTGCTCTAATTTTGCCCACTAATCTCCTATGGACCCTATCAAAGGCTTTCTGAAAGTTCAGGTACACAACCCTGTCCATTTTCATAGTTGCATCCTCGATAAATCTGCAGAAGATTAGTCTTTCGGGGTCAGACAATAGGTATGACGCCCACCACACCAACCCAAGACACACCACCAGATCGGAGACTGAGCAAGCCTCTCTCTCTCTCTCTCTCTCTCTCTCTCTCTCTCTCTCTCTCTCTCTCTCTCTCTCTCTCTCTCTCCTCTCTCTCTCTCTCCTCTCTCTCTCTCTCTCTCTCTCTCTCTCTCTCTCTCTCTCTCTCTCTCTCTCTCTCTCTCTCTCCCCTCTCTGTCTCTCTTTCGATCTCTCTCTGTATGTCTCTCTCTTTCTCCTTTGAGAATATGGTTCAAGCGGTTTGTGGAGGGAGCTTCACCTTGTCTGACCCCGGGAGTGTGTTATGGGACGGTATGGAGCAAGTTTCACTCTGTGCCTGACCCCAAGAGTGTGTGAGGGGGAGGGATCTTCCATCTGGGTCTGACCCTGTGGCTGTGTGATGGGACAATGTGCACCGAGTTTCACACTGTCTCTGACCCCCAGTCTTGTTTGTTCGGACGGTTCAGTGGTTCTTGTCCCCTCTCCCTCCTCTCTCTCTCTCTCTCTCTCTCTCTCTCTCTCTCTCTCTCTCTTCTCTCTCTCTCTTCCTCTCTCTCTCTCTCTCTCTCTCTCTCTCTCACTCACTCACTTGAGATTAGGAGCGGGGTAATGAGGGATGTTAACTCACTTTTCATGCTGGTCAACAGTTGGCGGATTAATTTGCTTTTGGGGACAGAGCTGTTGTAGTTGAGATTAGGGGGAATGTGGGATTTTACCTCACCTTTCCTGCTGGTCAAAGTCGGCAGAATAATTTGCTTTCGGGGATAGAGCTGTTGTGGTTGAGGATGCACGCATTCCTGAGACAGGTGGCCTGGCAGAGGTCCCAAAGGGAATTCGCGATTGTCCTGGATTCAAGGGTCGAATACAACTCAAGGCCTTTTAGTCGATATTGGCACCTGGTCCTGTTCATCTCCCAAGATATTGTTCCCCAAGAGTCTGGTAGTCTCGTTCGGAAGTGATCAGAGAGAGGCGAAACTCTGTCAAAAAGAAAAGAGAAATTTACAAATGTTTCAGAGGGCTAGGTAATGTTAGAATCTAGAAGATTATAAGGCAAACTGTAAAGGAGCGTAAGGGGGAAATTATGAGAGCCAGAAGTGGCCATGCAAAGTTTTGGTGGCAGGATTAAGGAAAACCCCCAGGCATTCTACAAGTACATGAGGAACAGGAGGATAAGACGTGAAAGAATAGGACGTATCAAGTGAGGCAGTGGAAAGGTGTGGATGTAACCGCAGGAAGTAGCAGAAGTACTTAATGAATACTTTGCTTCAGTATTCACTATGGAAAAGGATCTTGGTGATAGTAGTGACGACTTGCAGCAGACTGAATAGCTTGAGATTGTGGATATTAAGAAAAAGGATGTGCTAGAGCTGTTGGAAATCATCAGGTTGGATAAGTCGCCGGGACCGGATGAGACGTACCCAAGGCTACTCTGGGAAGTAAGGGAGGAGGTTACTGAGACTTTGGCGATGATCTTTGCGTCCGAGTCCATAGGACGCTCAAAGCAGCTGCGCAGGATGACTCTGTGGTTAAGAAGGCGCATGGTGCATTGGGTTTAATTCATGGAACTGAATTTCGGTGCACAGAGGTAATGTTGCACCTATATAGGACACTGGCCAGACCGCGCCGAGTACTGCGCTCAGTTGTTGTTTCCTCACTGAAGAAAGGATATGGAAGCCATAGAAAGATTGCAGAGGAGATTTACAAAGATGTTGACTGGATTGGGGAGCATGCCCGATGAGAATAGGTTGAGTAAACTCGACCTTTTCTCCTTGGAGCGACGGATGGTCAGAGGTCACCTGATGGAGGTGTATAAGATGATGAGAGGCATTGATAGTGTGGATAATCAGAGGCTTTTTCCAGGGTTGAAATGTTTGCCACAAGAGGACACGGGTTTAAGGTGCTGGGGAGTAGGTACAGATGAGATATCAGGGGTAAGTGTTAGACGCAGAGAGTGGTGAGAGTGTGGGATGGGCTGCCGCCAATGCTGGTGGAGGCGGATACAATATTCACTTTTAAGAGACTTTTGTATAGGTGCATGGAGCTTAGAAAAATAGAGAGCTATGTGCAACCCTTGTAATTTCTAAGGTAGGGACATGTTGGGCGCAACTTTGTGGGCTGGGCATGTATTGTGTTGTAAGTTTTCTATGTTTCTATATTTCCACCCATAAAGCCTCACTTAGACAAGTTGTCTTGTCTGTTCTGACTGTGTTTTGTAGTTTACGTGTAAACCGTCTTCTATCTCTTCTGTAGAAATTTCACGTTCCTTGGAATAAACACAATGAATTTTTAAGTCCTCCCACCGGCACCGCAGCTTGAGCCACGTGCTGAACTGTATGGTCTTCCTGTGTCTGGGCACACTGGGACGGGTGGTGGTCCTGTCCTTTAATTTAATAGCTAAATCCCTGACCTCACTCTGCAGAACCACCTCCCATACATACCGATTTCATTGGAACATATATGGACCAGGACGTCGAGCCGCTCACTCACCCACTTAAGAATCACAGAATCTTTTTGCAATTGCAGTTAAGCCTCTTTCTATTGCACTTAA